>NC_068297.1:14396119-14696119 GCF_025860055.1 Xyrauchen texanus | reverse complement strand
CGACCCATATTACCCTGTGGCATAGCGGGAAAACGCTTGGTGCTCCCGATGGCCAGTGTGCCCCTTTCTCCGATATTGGCATAGTACTTGGAATCGGATCAAAAAGAAAATACTAGATATCGCCCATCCCTAATGGTTGTGATTTAAATAAAGTCTATTGGTTATTATTTTTAAAAGGGAGAAGCCTTTCAATATGTCCCGTCTAAGCTTCCTGTTTCAATAGGAAATACAGCAACACAGGAAAGAAAACATTGCTTGTCAATTTCATGGCATCTTAAGACTGATTACAATACCAAATGTTTGCTTAATATGTTTTCACAGGTCTCTATAAAGTGATCTGACTAAACTTCCAGCGCAAATGTAAGCTCTTACATTTCTTTAATATTTTGCAAGTGGAAAAAAATTATTTTACATAAAACTTTAACTTACTTTCTGTCTGCGATCCAGCCGAAAGTGATAGTACCCACAATCCCAGACACTCCAAGTATGGACATGAGTAATGCTGCCTGTTGAGGTCTGACACCTTCACTCAGGGAATATGGCACAAGATACACAAATGGCACACTGCAACCATAGGCAAGGAACAGGAAAGACACCAACAAAAGCAGGAAGTCTGGTATCAACATGAATGAATATTCTCTTAATACTGTTTTCTTTATGTTTGTCCAAAAAGTTGCCCTGGATTCCTCCAGTAGCTTTGTGTTAACCATTTTTGATTGTGCCACAGTGTTCGCTACTGAGTGAGATTTTGATTCCGGTTTAGGTGCATTCTCCTGATTTGTAGGCAAACAACCCAAACACGAGTCAACTGATTGTACTAAGGCTGGAACTGTGATCTCTGTAATTGAGAACCTTGGGCTTGAGTCTTTGTACAATTCTTCTGACAGCTCCTGTCCATGTTTCAACTCTTCACTGGAGTGTGTTTGTTCTGTATCAGAGGGCCTGGACTCATCTGCCTCTTTCTGTTTTTTCTTCACTCTCTCTTTCTTCATTTTGTCTGCATCCATTTGTTTAACCTCCTCTGATCCCTTAATATCCAGTGTACTCAATTCCATTTGGAATTTTGTATCAGCTAGTTTTACATTTAGCAAGTCAACAGTTTTGCCACCCTCCATTTCCATCTCCTTCTGCCTCCCTTTTTGGCTCCCCAATGGTCTCATAAGGGCACCACAGACACACAGGTGGGACACCAGCCCCCCCAGAATGAGCAGCGCCCCTCTCCAGGAGAAGTACTCTATGAGGAGTTGCACAGCAGGTGCTAGGATGAAGGTTCCGATGCCACTTCCTGACATGGCGATCCCATAAGCCAGCGCTTTTCTCTCATTGAAGTAGGAACCCACCATGGCGATAGCAGGGGTGTAGCTGAGAGCAAATCCAACACCTGTGCAGAGAATGAAATGCAAGATTGCAAGTCAGGGTGATTATATTAGCTACCCAAAAGGATGTAATGTATCCATGCAGATGTAAATGTGAGCTTCTGTTTTAAGTTTAAAATATGTATAATGTGTAGATTGGTGTGTGTGTGTGTGTTTCTGTATCAAACCTGTAAGAATACCCAGTGTAAGGTATAGAAACTCCAGGCTGGTTGCCAATGAACTGAGCAGCAGGCCAATAGAGGAAAGCAGCCCACCAATCATGATAGCTATACGAGAGGAGAGTCGGTTACCAATATAACTACCCAATGGGGCTAGAAAGGAGACAAAGAGAGAGAGAGAGAGAGAGAGAGAGAGAGAGGGGTAAAATGTAAAAGCAGGGCGGGTCAGTGTTGTAAGAAATTACAGTATTCTGCCCTAAAATATGAGCTCCACTTGACCTGATCTCAGGATGGCCGCATCACCTAAAAGGCTTGATTATTATGAAAACAAAGAAATGTTTACAACTTGGTGTTTTCACACCACAGGAGGTCCCAACCTGACCAAATGGTCATCATCGGTTGTAGAATGGGAATGGGCCATGGAGAACCATCTCAGACAATGGGGTGCCTGAGCTTAATTAACATACAGACCATATCTTTTAGGGGGATTAATTTACATGAAGAGCACAACTTAATTTACATTGTGGGCAGGAAACTGTTTTACAGAATTTACAATGTCCGTTCTTCAGTTGACTCCACCAAATCCAAGGTGCTTCATTTACATCTGTCACAGCTACACTGCAATAAAGACTTCAGCATCTTCAACCGAACACCAAGACTTTCTGTGTTGTATTTTTTTCTTACACTGTGCTTCCTGTCAGGTTCCCGACACTCCAGTTATGGGTTTTCTTCATTGTCGGGACCTGGCACCTGTGTTTTGTATTCTTATGTATCTAGGGTCAGGATCCTGCCACTTTGGTTAGCCTTTGTTTATGGATTTGTTGCTGGATTTAGCTGTAAAAAAGTTTGGGCGAAACCAGGCTCAGCTGGGGGAGCCAGTTTATCTCCTGCTCAATAGCATTAATATATAATGCCAATATTAGTAACTACAGAATGTCTAGAACAAGTCTTTATTTATGTAAGTGCACTGAGTAGATGTTGGCAGGGAGTGTTTATAACTAAATGATTGCGTATGAACTGAAAGAATAATAATTAATGATTGTATTTGAAGTCCATCCCAATTGACTGCTGAAAAGCATGCAGATTAAGTGGAAACATAATATGATGAAACTGTTAAAACCTAGAGGAAAAAGTGATGTCACATCCCAAGGCCACCACAACAATATGAAAATGTATTTGTGCATAAACATTATTTTACACTGGCAATACGTTCAATGTGGTTAAAGTGGACTATGCACTGTGAACTTACCAGCAGACTCTTTTAAAAAACAAATCTCTCCAAATCAATAGATTATAGTTCAAGCTGCCACCAATAAAGCCCAGCGTGTTTCTTCAGGGGGAACCTGGATCTTTATGTTTTTACATGGGTCTTACCGCACAACATTGTGGTGCAGTCCAGCAGAGAGTGGATCCACGCAGTTGCAGAATAGTCTTTGAAAAAATATGTCTGGAACTCCACAAAGAAGATGGACACACACCTGCAATCAGCATGAGAACGGCAGATTCAAGAGAGCTGGTTCTGAGCAGCACTGTATGATAAAGTTCATAGGTTCACACAAGATATGTTGTTGTGTTCAAAGCAGTGAGGCGCAGGTGTTTCAAAACGTGATTTTAAAAGTTGAACTTTTACCTTGACAAAACAACTTAAAATGTGGCCTTCTTGGGGCAAGACAATGAAAAATAAAAGCAAGACATGTCACAAGACATCCATCCAGAGCATAAAAAACTATTAAAAACAAGCACAGATGGATGCAAGAACATCATATGTGCACGGCCCTTTATGAAGATTATATCAACATTCATATGAGTCCTTTTGAGCGCATCAGTTATGTAAGTTTTTATCAATGATTAAATTAAGTCTTTTTCCCTGATTAAATTGTGCTGCCTTAATTAAACATGAATAGAAAGTAATTTTGTCTTTTGTACCTATAGACTTTAAAAAAATACAATCTAATGGAGTATGAACACAAATTATTATGAACTAACCTAGAGACTGCACGTGTGCAAATAGTGGTGAGGAAACAGGCAGCCACAATTATCCAACCCCATCCACCATCCGGAACCACTGCTGACTCACAAATCTCTAAACTTCTACTGGACATTTCTTTCTTCTTTTTTTCCATCCTCTTCTCAGACTTTTCACCCTCTTGTTTCCTCTTCTGTCCAGTTTCAGCTGGCTGTGGACTTTCTTGCTCTCTTTGGGGTATGTTCACTTGCTGTACGCCCATAACTTCTGTCTTTCTTTCATCTACAACAAGCTTTGACATGTCATCAGGCTGAAGACTCAAGCTGCACCTGCAACAGAAACAGAAAATCTGCCAACTTCAAACATTTCTTCCTTCTCAAACTGTATGTGCTACTGCAAATGTAATACATGTAATCAATCAATTTCAATCAATACAATACAAACTTTATCTGTGTGGTTGTGAAATTGTTATTTTTTATTGTATAAAGTCTTCTTATTTTGTGCATACTGAATATTGTATATTATTATTATTATTTATTTTATTATTATTGTATACAGTCTTCTTATTTTGTGCATACTGTATATTGTATAATATTATTATAATTATTTATTTTATTGTATACAGTCTTCTTATTTTGTGCATACTGTAATTGTATAATATTATTATAATTATTTATTTTATTGTATACAGTCTTCTTATATTGTGCATACTGTAATTGTATAATATTATTATAATTATTTATTTTATTGTATACAGTCTTCTTATTTTGTGCATACTGTATATTATTATCATTATTTTATTGTATATAGTCTTCTTATTTTGTGTATTCTGTAAATTGTATATTATTATTATTATTATTATTTATTTTATTGTATATAGTCTTCTTATTTTGTGCATACTTTATATTGTATATTATTATCATTATATATTTTATTTTTATTGTATAGTCTTCTTATTTTGTGCATACTGTATATTATTATTATTATTATTTATTTTATTGTATATAGTCTTCTTATTTTGTGTATACTGTATATTATTATTTATTTTATTATATATAGTCTTCTTATTATGTGTATACTGTATATTGTATATTATTATTTATTTTATTATATATAGTCTTCTTATTTTGTGTATACTATATATTATTAGGTGTATATTGTGTTGTGTAACAGATGTGTAAACTGTGTTATGTGTAAATCAGATGTTTATTGTAATTGTCATACTGCTATGTTGCTTAAACCGCACCCAAGACTTTCACCCACTGTTGCACTTGTGTATATGGTTGAGTGACAATCAAGTGATTTGATTTGAGTGATTGTGATAGAAATGCCAAATTCAATTCAGTATACAAAATGTACAGTATATGATCATTTTGAGATCAAATCAAAATGCTTTAATCTTAGATAAAACAAAATGAGTCATTAAAAGGTTGTAAGAACATTAATCTCAGGGGACACGTCAACTAAATATTTTAGTTTATAGGGGTTCAGCTGGGGAAAATGGTAGAAACCCCTGCTTTACAGTAATACAGGTAAATTGCTTTGAATAAAGTATACACAACAAATTAAATACTAAAACCATTTTGTACTGGGACAAAAGTCTGTCCTAGTGTAAATGCAAAACAAGTTGATTAAAAGTGTAAAGTGACCATAAAACACTTCTCCTATTTACCCAAATCTCCCATAAGAGCATACCATGAGAATCACCATTAGAAGGGTCCAAAAAGATCACAACTTCACACTCCTTTGGAGTCTTGGAATATTTAACAACACAATAAACTGGCCTAATTATTACAATTCAATTAATAATTTATTTATTTTTTTAATTGTGCAATTTGGTTCGTGCCAATGTGTACGAATTAATATCTCTATAAAGCCTGAAAAAGACATGGAGATTGAAGGAAGTTTTAACTACATATTTAAAATGTTTAAGTGTAAAATGATTTATTTAATTGTAATCAGTTATGACTGCGTATGTCAATGTCCTCTTCAGAGTTGTTGGTTTAAGTAGCTAGCTATAAAGTGTTTTCTTTAAAAACGGGGGTTATGACGGCCATCATTATCTCAACTAACTGTAAGTAGCTCATGCGAAGAGCAATAATAGTTGCGATCAATCACTTGTGCAGTTTTTCCTAAGAGAAATAAAACATGACTGAGCGTTTTAAGGGGTCAAAGAGAAACACACTATTTACTTACTCTGAAACACATTTCCCAGTAGAGCATCTAGTGCAGTAGAGGTAGAAAATAACCACTCTTCTCTTCAGTAAGTACACAAGGGCGCACATGCCTCTGCATCACTGTGCGGCGTGCGCGCGTGGACACACCAGCACAGCGGAAATACAGCCAACGCGCTTTATTTCTGATCTCAAGTCAGTTGAAAGGACAGTCGTGGGGCAGATCGTTGCCATGTTTTCCCTCTCACCTCCCGCCTAAAGGGGGGCATTGAGAGCAGGGATTTGCCAGCATATATTGCCATGGGGGTTAAGGAGAGCGCAGTGCTGCTCATTGCTTTTGAAAAGCTTTTATAAGGTAAGTTTGAGGGGGGTGTCCTGTGTAGGCTACTTTGTCTTTATTCCCTCTCTGACAGTCTTTTTTTTTAGGCAACCCAACAAACAGACAGACATAGGAAGAGTTACTTTTATTATTTTGGTCTTCATAATAAAAACAATAAGCTTAAACAGTATTTGTCAAGCGAAGATTATAATAATAATGTGGCTGCTTAAGTTTAATGAGCGATGTGGTTGAATCTTTGTGTAACTTTATAGGTGGATTCCTCCATTTTCAAATGGATTACCTTCATTATTAGGTGTACTAAATGGATTATTGAATTATTCAAAAGAAACAATAAATAGTTTAAAAAATACTTTAATAGTCAACAATTAAAAAATTTTCCTTTCTTGAGACTATGCATAAATTGTATCCATTAAACCCAGTGAATCACACAGACATTAAGCCTCTATCATTTTCCACAAAGTTATATAGTGGCTTCAATGACTTGAGGTGACAAACAATGACAGGAATATTTACAAATTTGTACAATCTGATACAATAGCACAAAATATCCATTAGTGTCAAACACGCGAAGCAAACAGTTATTTTTCTACAAATGCAACTAGGAAACCAAAGAATTTTTTTTTTTTTTTTAAATCACACAAAAAAATTATCTCAAAGCGAAAGCAACAAGAAAAAGTTCCCAGAGTAACAGTATGAACTGACACAAGTGGCAGAGATGGGACATGAGCAGCTAGTTTCCCTCAGCCAAACTGCATTCTGCAAACAAAATTGAGCATGTGACTTTACTGCATAGCAAGAGATACAAAGTTCGGCCACCCTTCAGAGGAAAGGAATACTGCAAAACAAAAATGACTAAAGTATCCCCTAATTTTCTCACACCGCTGGTTTACTACTTTAGCACAACTTTCAATAATATACAAAAAAACAACTTTTCAACTTTCAGGTGTGTGGTATTACTTCACAACAATCTCTAGGAGGGCCTCACCCTCATTCGTAAAACATGAAGCTGTAGATTTTGTCCTAAAAGCGAATAAAAAAAAAAGTGGGTTAGCTTTTGTTTAGGTATTGCACAGAAAGTTATGAAATGCAATTACACAGTCTTGAATACTTTAAAGCTTGTGCATCTTTCTAAACAATTATCAATAATACTATTACCAGTAATCTTCGTGAATATCAATCATCTGTGCAGCATACATCTGTCATACTGATATACTTTTAAAATTATTTAAAAATATATTTAAATTTTCTTTTCAAAATGATTGCAGAACAGCAGCACCATGACATCAAAGATAGTAATTAAAATGTCCATTTAACAATAATAATCAAATCACAAAACAATGACTGTGAAGTTTATTGCAGCTATTCTGTGTTCCAAACTATGCCATTTACTTATTTAATGGCAAGAATATAAGGCCAACCAAAGCCATAGTGTAAAGAAAGTGCAACATCATTGTACATAGGCAATTTACCTAAAAATCTTCTCACATTAAAGGTGAACATAAAAACAAAAGTACTGTTGGTATTTTTCTTGTCTGGCAAACAGAATTGTTAGATGACATGTAAGATCCCCATAATCTCATTTTGCAGAAATGTTACCTTACAAAGCTAAAGTTAAAAAATAAAAAGATCAAAAGCATACTGGATAAAAAACTAACAAAGAAAAAACCCTCACACAAAGAAAGAATAACACAACCTAAAAACAGCCATTGCATAATTTAAAAGAAGAGAGCAGTATGAAAGAGAAGGCATGAAAAACAACAGGGAGAACTGAACAAAACAATTTAGTAAGGGGCTTGTATCTTATTTTTAAATGACATTACAATGTTTTCATCTAAAAATAACGGGATTGTTTGATTGAGTCACTGAACAGCCTAAACATGTTTTATATTACATTGGTGTAGAAAAGGGAGATGAGAATAACTGTAGCCATACAGACTTAATATTTCTTTGTTTTGTCATCACTCTGCTAGTTGGTGTAATATCAATACTTCTATTCAGTCGAACTTCAACAGAGACTGGTCTAAACTATATAAAGGAGGAAGGCAAACAAAGAAGAGGTATGTGCAGATATAACAGTCTGCATTCTGTATTAGATATGATAGTGAAATAGCTTTGGTTTAGATAGGATAGGAAAGACAATGCAACAAAGGATTAGGCAGGATGGAAAAAAAGTGGCACAAATGACATAAAAAAGGACTAGAGACAAAAAGAGCATTTTTCAGAGGATACTTAAAAACAATAATCAGTGTTTATCTATCTCTGTATGCACTGTGTGCATAATATCCCATGTGGGATATTATGGGAACTTTGTAACTAAAGTGACAAGAGTCAAAGTGACACCCTGAGCTTTCTTTTTATCTTTTTAAAATCGAAGGCTTCATGTGAATCAGTGTTAATATATAGTTTTTAAATGTTAATCTTTTCTGATGTAATTACAATAACAAACCTATTCCCATTTAAAATTACAATCATGCACAAATGCATGGACACTCTTAACTGTAGTGAAGACGAAGAGTGAAAGAAGGAAATTGGTATCCAGACTTAACACAGGACGTGAGGCTTATATAAAAACTAGAAAAGTGTGTTAAACTCTGAGCTCTCTGGGCTCTGAGCAGTAGTTTAAATATGAAGGTCTGTTATCTAAAAGGGCCTTTAGATGGTAAAAATTCACAAGTTAACATTAAATACAGAAGTGCCACCCTCACTTGGTGGCAAGTCAAGAACAAAGAAGTTTACACAGCAGGATTTGGCCATCAACAAACTCTCCCTGTTCACTAAACATATAGATATTTACAAACAGTACAAAAGGAAAACAACAACAGGTAAACAAATTCATAACATTTTTAGATTAGAGTCGTCAGTCTGAAGGAGACTAAGGTAGTCATAAAATATATTTTTGAATCTTATTTTAAAGGTTATTTACAGGTTAATTACTGTAATGGCTTCTTTCAGATGTCCCAGTTTTCCTGTTAGAGCTTCTGCGTGGAAGTCTTAAAGCAGCTTCTGGATAATAAAACAGAGATGATGATGTCTTTCCTTTATGCATCTTCAGATGACTTCAGCAGTTCAAGAAAAGCACCAACAGCTCCAAAGTATCCCTAAAACAAATACACACACAAGTGTACTTATAAAACAAATTTGACATACACCGATCAGCCACAACTTAAACCACCTGACTAATATTGTGTAGGTCCCCCTCGTGCTGTAAAAACAACACCAACCTGCATCTCAGAATTGCATTCTGACATTATATTCTTCTCACCACAATTGTACAGAGCGGTTATCTGAGTTACTGTAGACTTTGTCAGTTCGGACCAGTCTGGCCATTTTCTGTTGACCTCATCAACAAGGCATTTCCATCCACAGAACTGCCCCTCATTGGATGTTTCTTTGTTTTTGCAACATTCTGAGTAAACTCTAGAGACTGTTGTGCGTGAAAATCCCAGGAGATCAGCAGTTACAGAAATACTCAAACCAGCCCTTCTGGCACCAACAATCATCCATGTGATTATCTAATCAGCCAATCATGGGGCAGCAGTGCAGTGCATAAAATCACACAGATACGGGTCAGGAGCTTCAATTGTTCACATCAACCATCAGAATGGGGATTTGTTTTTTTTTATCTCAATGATTTTGACCGTGGCATGATTGTTGGTGCCAGACAGCTGGTTTGAGTATTTCTGTAACTGCTGATCTCCTGGGATTATCACGCACAACATTCTCTAGAATTTACTCAGAATGGCGCCAGAAACAAAAAAACATCCAATGAGGGGCAGTTCTGTATATGGAAATGCCTTGTTGATGAGATCATCAGAAAATGGCTAGACTCGTTCGAACTGACAAAGTCTACAGTAACTCAGATAACCGCTCTGTTCAATTGCGGTGAGAAGAATATTATCTCAGAATGCTATTCTGAGATGCGGGTTGGCGCTGTTTTGGCAGCACGAGGGGGACCTACACAATATTAGGCAGGTAGTTCTAATGTTGTGGCTGATTGGTGTATTTTCATTGAACAACTGCCATATAAAAATAAGTGGTCCTGAAGTTTCGTCACACAAATGAGGCAAAAAAAAAAAAAGCAACAGATGATTAAAGGCATAGTTCACCCAAAAACTGAAATTCGATCATCATGTTCTCACCCTCATGTCGCTCAAAAATCACATGGCTTTCTCTTTTCCATGGAACTATGAATGATGTACTTGATGTATTTTGTATTTGCGGATTGGAAATCACCACTTCCCTCAGGAGCTCACCAAGGAGAGTTATACTGGATGTCAATAGTGAATAACGACGGAAATTTCAATCTGTTTCTCACCCAAAGGTATCGCATAACTTAAGAAAACTTGGAATGTGCAGCACAAGACGTGGACCACTTTTATGGTGCTTTTGCATCCTTTTTGAAGCTTGAAAGCTGCAGTCCCCATTTATTGTACTTGAATGTAAAAGAGCAACCAGTACATTCTTCAAAATTTCTCCTTTTGTATCATACAGGTTTGGAAGGACATGAGGGTGAGTAAAATAAGACTTTTCGGTGAACTGTTCTTTAAAAGCCTTGGACAGAATTACCTCATGTTCCAGGAAGAGGGCCCTCAGCTGGCCCTTGGACCAGAAGTCCATAGCATAGGCCAGAAGCTTTGTTGACACTGTGTTTATACGCAGAAAGTTCCCCACAAAAACAACCTGTTCGATATTCTACAGGACATAACAGAAACATCACTGTTATAAATCATATTGAATTGCACCCAGCATGTTGATCCCTGCAGTACTTGTACTGTACCTCCAGGGGGAGACATAACATACACTAAACACCCACTTTCGTTGTGGTTGAGATTTGGGGGTGTTTGGACAAATTCAAAAGCTATTAGCACCAACAACTTTAAACACTCATAAATACCAACTAATGCACAACAAACCCTCTATTCTGCGGGCATTGTTCCGGGTATTCAGTGTTATTATTGGGAGTTCCTGCTCTGATGGTGCTCTGTATGCCCTGAAAGCCCTGTACAATGCTGCTTGATCACCAGGCTACAAGGCAACACTGTAGAGAAGCCCAGAGCAGCCAGACATGCGCTCACAGCTACTGCTGACTGCATAAACACAAATACATGCAAAAACAACACACCTCATTGACTGCACACATGCGTGCAATGGAGCCGATGTTATTGGTGATGGTGACGAGAGTTGCTCTGGCCAGGTCCTCTTTAGAAATACAGTCCCTTTTTTCTTTGCTTATCATGTGACCAAAACTACAACAAAACACAGACACACAAAACATATTTATGTACCTAACAGACAATTCTATATTGAAAATAGTAATAAAGAGACCGGTTTTGCTTATTCAGAAAACACTTTTGAAAGCATTGTTTACTTTGAAATTTAGTTTGGTGGAGCAGAAATGACATATTTCAGCTTTAAGACTTATGAGACTTAAATCAGAGTAATTAATGGATGGTTGTTGATATGATAGTGTGTAGTTAAAGGTACACTTAATGAGTTGTAATCAGTAAACAAAAGAATCATCTTAATTAAGAAGTTTGTATAAACGCTCCATTTGCAAAAATATATTCTGTTAAAATATAAAGTCAACATTTGGAAACTGGCAGCAGAAAGCAGTAAATCCAATAATAATTGCACTCCTTATTTACACATATTTCTTCAAAAAAACAATCCAGCCTAAAAACAAATGTAAGCAAGGAAAGGAGTGGGATCTCATACGTTTAGGTCACATGAGACAGGCAGGCCTGTACGCTTGTTCCCTTAAATACAACTCAGAAGCATCACATTTCATTTGTGGATCTTTGCCATCTGACACCATACATACAAATAAAGATAGGCTTTTATACCTTGAAGCCACTGCTGACCCCTGCAGGCCGAAGCGCTGGTAGTCTCCTCCATAGATGTCCTTCACCAGTTTGTCCACGTTGGTGCTGTCACCCTTACTGGCCATCTCAAGGGCCTCTTCGAAGGTCTCGCAACCCGTCAACAGACAACACAGTCCCAAAAATGTCCCTCCGCCCAGACTACAAATAGAAAAAGTGAAAGAGAGAAAGATAAATTATCACGAGTCAAAACATAGCTACAGGCTCAATCTAAAGTGCACACATGTGCATTCACTCAAACACACACAATTTGACCTTGTGACCATAATTTAAACTATGCACATATGGCATGATGGTTCATCGAAAAAGGGCCAAGGTTGCAAACAGACCAGCATTCAAAAGGACACAGGTATGTGGTCATGGCAACACAAAGTATGGTCTATGTCCAAGGAGTAAACGGCCCTTAAAGACAAGAATCCCCTGTGCAGTGTGCTGGGGATGGGAGTCCTATTTTAGATGCAAGGTTTTCGACATAGAAATAACCCCCAGATTACTAGTGCTATCCGCATGTTAATATTGGAAAGATTGTGAAGGCTGCACGGATACCTTTGCACATGCCCACACCAACAAAAAAAATCAGTGGTGAGACTTCATTACAAATCATTATTAAATGTGGTAAATTTATTGTCCAGATATACAACACTCAGTTTCTTAAAACGTTGAAGAATTTGAGTCATTTAATTTCTGAGCGTTCCGCAACAGGCTCATCCCTCCTGACAATCATGGCTGTGAAGCTGTTTCACTCGGTTACAGCCACATTTGAAAATGCTAATCAGAAAACTGACATGTGAAGTTCGCATCCCACTCGGCTGTCATTTACAGATGAATGACTTTCAACATTTCTAAAATTTCAAAACTCATCTTTCATAGAAGAATTGTCATCTATCAAATGAAAAAGAAAGGGGTTGGTTTTTGTTCTTAAAGCTGAAGTATGTAATTTCTGCACCACTAGCGTTACCAAACGGAATTGCAAAAACAAACTTTGTTTTCAAAACAGCTTTCTGAATATGCACCCTGTCTTCCATTGGTCAAACAAAAAGATAGCCCCGCACCAACTATTTGTGGGTCGCTCTAAAACACAGACATTTTCAAAGCGCCAGAGGGAAAGAATGCGTACAGTTTTCCAGAAAATTAACCTATGAATGGCTTACTTATAGCTGTCTCTGCATATTAAGCTGGGATAGGAGAAATTATTTGAACAGAAAAGGGGTTGGTGGAGAGTTGCCAGGCGATGACAGAGTTTCTGGTGCCCCCCTAGAGAGTTGGTGCCCAACCTAGGCTGCGTAATATGCGTATAGGGAGTGTGCATATGGTTAGATAGCACATTGCCAAAGGCCAAGTCATATTTTATGTTGGGGCAAGAGACTAAGAGCTTCACGGCATGAATAGATCAGGCCTCAACCCCTTTTGTTTCTCTTTCTGAAAGAAAAAGTCAGATGGGTTCCTGTAGTTCAACTTGTAGGGTATTTTTCAGCAGAAACACCAAGGTCATGGGTTCAAGTCCAAGGGAACACATATACTGATAAAATATATACCTTAAATGAACTGCAAGTCACTTTGGATAAAAGCATCTGCCAAATGAAAGTACATTTATGTTTTTAGCCAGGCTTTTTGTCAGTTCCTGACACTCATATGTTTTGGTTTTCATGGTGCCCGTTTAACGCAACCGTGTTCAGTCGTGCTGACCTTGTGCCCGTAACACGTTTGTAGTTGTCCTTGGAGTACACTGCCAGAATGCTGACGCCTGAGCCAATGTTGACCAGCAACATCGGGAAAGGGTTGTCAAGACAACAGGGTCTTTTGATGCAGTGCTGTGTGTCGGAGGGGTTTTCGAAGAAATAGCACTCGGGATGGCCATTAAAACCGACTGAGTCAATGTACAGCAGCCCCTGGATCAGACAGTCCAACTCATCCAGCTTCAGTAACTCTAAATCAGCCATCTACACATAGAGAAAAAGAAATTACAAATAAAATCCTCATGTTCAGTTCATTACTCAAACCTATTCATCAAAGACACGTTTATAATAATGAAAAATCCCAAAGCCCTTATGCTTTTGTCGATCAGTTATAGTCTAACGCCATGTCCAAACTGGTCTCATAGAATCACATTACTATACCCACATTTTTGCTAAATTCTTTGTACGCATTGCGGCAATTTTCAAGACTTTTAAATTTCCTCCTATTTTGATATCAAAATAATTTAAAAGCCAAAGTGGTGCATCTCCTCACTGTTCTGAAGTCATTCTCAAACTTGTATGCCCCGCCCCCAGTGGCACAGAGCGTGGTGTGTAGGCTGGAGAAGTGCTTATCTCTGCCCATCTGGATGAATCTGTGCATGGCAGCGGTGGGGAAGCGGATGAAGTGCAGGTTTCCAGTGCAACCACAGATGGTCAGGTTGTGAATCTCCAGGTACACATCGCGGACACCTGTTTTGCCGTAGGCCGTATTGGAGGTGAGATACCTGCGTATGCTCTTCAGGTTCTCCACCTCCTCCTGCTCTTCCTCTGCTGTGATGTCTTTTGGCTCAAAGTAAACAAGCTTTACTAAAGTACCACCAATATCCATCCCAAACCATGGAAAGGCTGGAGAAAGAAAAAGAGAGAGAGAGAGAGAGAGAGAGAGAGAGAGAGAGAGAGAGAGATCGATCAATAGCACTGATTAAATTCTGCTCTAAAGAAAAGCACAGTAGACAAACTGGATCAGCAGTCAGTGATAAAGTATGGTCAGGGTGATACGGCCAGCCATGGCAGTACACACACACACACACACGCGTATTTGAATAAAGTCCAGTTCAAATTAGATTGCGTAAAGTAAAGATTTAAGCCGATATTGGCAGACTAACCTCTCCAAAACCAGTAAATTAGAGTTACTCTGCACACACTAATTAACTTTATTAAGAACTGCAACATTACATTAATTACATTTTACAATTCAAGGACACGTATGGTTACCTTTCTTCAAAACTCCAAGTTGTGACAGACGTTAAATATTCCTTGCATTAATCTAAATGAAAGTACAAGGAACAAAATCCTGATGGCTCTATTTTTATAGAGCTTTTAGAGAGATAAAGACCAACTCATCTCACATATGCAGCAAATGACAATCACAAAAATTACACTTAATCATTAATCTTTAAGTTCAATCAATATCCTAAAGTTTTAAACATTGCCTACCAAAAATCTGCTTAGTTTACTCAATACATACATAACTTTTATTACAACGATTTTCTTTAAAGTTGCTATACAAATTAAAATGACTTGGCAATGTGATATTTGTTGGAATTCAGGGAAACAAAGCTAAAAAAAATCTATTATCAAAGGTATCATTTATATTTAAATACAAATAATGCAAAATTCAGTTTCATGGCCCCTTAAGATACCTGTAATGGGAACATTTTCTCAATTCAACTGCCATTATCAGATTCATTTTGGATTTGATCTCAGCATGTTGGTTAATAAAAATGTTGCAGCAGGCAAAAGAAAGGGAGGCAGTGACTTGGTTGCCACGAGCAACACTGCAAAAGAGAATGAGGAGTCAGCCAGTTACTGAGGAAACAGCCTATCAGGTTGGAGTGGTGGTGATGTAGTGGGCTAAAGCACAGAACTGGTAAGCAGAAGGTTGCCGGTTCAATCCCCACAGCCACCACCATTGTGCCTTGAGCAAGGCCCTTAACTCCAGGTTGCTCTGGGGGGGGGATTGTCCCTGTAATAAGTGCACTGGAAGTCGCTTCAGATAAAAGCATCTGCCAAATGCATAAATGGACATGTAAATTAAATACTTAAAAAAAACAGGTTGTAGCTGTCATCTCTTCTATAATTCAATGTAAAACAAAAGGTCAGTAAACAGATATAGTTTACTACAGGTCCAGATCTGTTTACTACAGATATCCATCAAGTAATATTGACCAGCGTCATATCTTACGAGTGGCTTATCTTATTAAACATAGATACATTATTACTGATTTGACGCTTACTTCAGACGGTCATTTGTCTGACCCCAGAGAAATCTGGCAAAATCAAGTTAGGTCAGGGACACAGATTTGAAATTGAATAACCTGCTGACACGCAAAAATCAATCTGTGCTTATATAAAGGCATATCTGCCACAGTTACCATAAGATATGAATGTCCATGACACCTTTATTGTGTTGATCTGACTGTTTGATCAGATTTATGATAGGCTTGTCAGCTGGTGCTGGACAGGTGACCGGTCTGTGACCAGAGCGTTCTCTATTACAACATCATCTCAAATGACCCTCACATTTCCATACCACATAATATAGTTATCGGTGGGAGTATGCTGTATTCGAATGGATATCTTGGAAATCAAATTCACAATTTTGGCAAGAGCAAAGTGGGAAAGAAATCCCAACTAAAGGAATATGCAGATTTTGAGGCATAACAGGTTTTCACATGATCAGTAATATGCTAGTCAGTGATGAAACAATGTTGCTCCTTCATTGTTTGTTTGGGCAAGTCTCTGGATTGGGGTGAATGACAGAGGGTGAACAGAGGGTGTGTGACAGTGGTGTGACATAATGACGTCCATACAGGCAGCACAGTCCATATAGGTGAAAGGTCTGTTAATCACAAAGTCAGTAGAGACAGAAAGACCAGGTTCAAGAGAGAGAGAAATTGGCAGGAAAGTGTTTCCATGTGGGTGGCTAGGAAAGGTGAAAAGTGGGGGGTGGGGGAGGGAGAGAGAGAGAGAGAGAAGAATGTGAGCGTGAGGGGTTGACATAGACAGAGAGAGGGAAATTGGCAGGCAAGTGTGTGTCCAATTGAAATTGAATTGAAATTTGATTGTATAACAAACTATACAATAAAATGCAAAAACTGCTGATACTTATGTAATTTTAATTATTTGGCCTGTTTATTCATAAATATCTGACACCATAGTTTGCATGCATTTGTTTTATGAATGAGAATACAAACAACACATACAAATACATTTTCATCATCTGTCTATTCAAAAGTTTCACAGAAGTGATTAACAGATGAAACATCACCTTAAACTATTTGTCTAAAATGCCTTAAATAATGCTATATTTTTGTTGTTGTCCTGATCAATGAAGCTATTCAAAGACACATTAAAAATGTAATACCCCCCAAACAATTACTTAAATACACCTCTTCTATGATGAACATGTTTTCAATTACTACGTTCAAAGTTATTTTGATATGTTTTCTGGGGCTTCTGAATTCTTTAAAAATAAGTAGTGCAGAAAAATCTTTTATTATTGAGCAGAGAAACAATTTGTTTTATACATTTTATTAATATTTAAAAAAACCTTTGTTCACCAAATAAGTAATTTGGTGTAACCATGTTGGATGCTATTTTGTAGTTGTGTTTATATATATATATATATATATATATATATATATATATATATATATATAAATAAATAATAAAAAAGGACTCCTTTAGACCCTAATGACCATGTGATGAAACATTGTGAAGTTGTGTACAGTGTTTTAATAACTTATCCTTGATCAATACACCACTTGACATTTTTAAAAAATGCAATAAATGTTTTTCAAAAAATTATGAAAATAAATTTCATAAAAGTTTCAAAAAACTTCACAACTGTTTTTTTAAACTTGATTCTTAAAAACCTATTCTTAATGACCCCTTTAAGTAGTTATTAAATTAGTGTAAGAATGTATTTTAAACTTGCACATATATTATACATTTCTTGGGCCAAGTTCTATTATGAACTAGTACTTTTATGAAAAGAACAATGAAGAAACAATAGCATCAACAGACGTGTTACCACACACAAAATATTACTAGAGCTGTGGAATGCTGACAAGCTGGCCCGACATGTAGACGGCCACAACTAAGGATTAGCAGAACTGTAGTCTGTAGGCACACATCAGCACTATATGAAGAGTTAGTTTTTCTGTTGCCGTTACCTGTGCCAACATAAACTAAAGCTGACACATGAAGCCACATTGTTTTACAACATTGTTACTATTTACATTGAGGTAATCACCAGATTATTATGTATGCTTTTATTAGATTTTCCAAGGAAATATGAAATTACCCTCCAGGGTGAGGTGATGTCTTCTTACCTGGCTTCCTCACATACTTCAGTTTCATCCTGCTGGTCGCCTTTAAACTCAGGTGCACCCTAATAACCCAAACAGTGGTAGAGCACCTGGCACCACACACAGAGAGCAATTAATCCTTTAGTTTGGCGTAGTATTATGGCATTAAAACAACGCTCACTAAGTTATTTATTGGCGTCGTTTTACAAAAGTGCAGAAATGTGAGGATATTCTGCATATTGGTGTGTGGTGTGAGGATATTCTGCATATCCCGTCTGTCCCTTTAATGCGACCACGCGAAGACAAAAGTCGAGAGCTGATTGGCCGAAACACGCCGAGCCTTCCCATCAGGAGCGATTTCAGCACACCTCCTGACACCACGCCGACCAATCAGAGAGCGAGAAGAACAATCTCAAAGATTTCATCAAAACAAAAGACACCCTTCTTCTCTATCGCGTATTTGATAAGGAGCACAGGCCAAACATCGGCCTAGATTAAAGATACTTCGGAACCTTGTTCAAAAAATAATAATTCCTGATCATGGAAACTGAGGTTACCAAAAGTCACTGATATTAAATACAGGCGTATAAACAAATGTTCGCATCATCTTACATGGCTAGGTACTGTTTTAAAACTGAGGATAACCTATTGAACATTACACTGACTGACAATGGTAGGCTATATTTGAATCGTGGCTAATATTTTTGATGTGGTTAGTGAAAACGCTCATTGTGAAACATTCATATCTTTCAATAATTTGTTAAATAATGACTTGAAATCTCCGTACCATGAAGTCTGTATGTAACTAATTGTCATCTGGAGTGATTACTTTTCAAACACCGTGGAAATAAAATGGACAGATCTTATCTGAAGAAACACTTACGCGGTCTGTTTTTCCTCGCCGACTCCAATCGCCTCCGCAACCGACACCTTTTCGCCGGGGACCCGTTGGTTTGAGGCTCGTACGGATGATGCTGGTGGTATTTCTCATCTGTCGGACTGAACGGGCCACAGCTCCCGTTGCTCAGCTGTCGCCGGACCGGCTTGTGGGTACCGTTTGAGATGCACGGACCCGATCCTTTCTGGTCCATCATTGATTTGGCCTTATCTATACTACTGTGCACGAGCCTTAAACATACACAGACACGCTCTCGAGATAGGAGCAAGCTCGTGGCTAATGACTTAAACCAAATGCACGGAAAAGCAACAATAAATACAAAAACAACAATAAAAGCGTTTGTTTACATGTGTCGAATCCAAAGCGATGAGACCGAAACGCTAATACATTTACAGCTCAGCGCGAGCAGAGCGTTGCGACACACACACACGCAAGCGCGCGCTCTCTCTCTCTCTAAAATTATCACCATCTAAAGAGCAATGAACAGAACGAGGATGTCCACGCATCAATTGTCTATCTATCTATCTGTCTGTCTGTCTGTCCGTCTGTTGCGGGGTGAATGAGGTCAAATGGGAGTTTCAGTTTTAATTCTATCTTGTTTAGTCTTATAAATAAGAAGTAAACAGATGTTGAGTGTCTCCCTTGCACCTTTACGCTAAACTAAATCAAATACAGAGATTAATGAAAGCTTTTTTATGTTGATAAATATAATGAATTACCAGCTGAAATTCAGTTATTTATTTAAGTGCACATATACAGTAAAAACCTACACGTCTAATGAAATCTAATGCTGTTTTGGAAACTGTAATATTTTCCACCTTGTCCACTTATATTATTATAAAAAATAATAATAATGATAAATAAAATTAGGTTAATTACATTTTAGAATTACCATTTTTGTTTACCAGTTTGTTTTTGTGTTACAGGAATCATTAATATGAGTGAGAGTTTCATACTTTTTGAAAACTGTGGTTACATAAAACAGGTTCAATTACAGTAGATGGTGATTACAAGATTACAGAAACAAAATAATTATTAGTGTTAATAGTAATTCTATTTAAAATTGTAATTAAAGTTTGAAAAAAGTATTTTTTTAAGCAGCTCAGATACATTTAGTTTTGTGATTGCTGTCATTTGGCTTGGCCACCATAATAGAGAAGACATTCAAGTGTCAGAGGCAACTCACAAGTAAATGCCATTTTAAGCTTAGAAAAAATCAACTAACTTTAATCCTCAAACATCCATGTTAACTGAATTCAATCAGTTTACTTCACTTTAGGGCAGTATGTCTGAATAATTTAAGAAATGTTAAAGAACAATTGCATCATTACATGTCATTTCAATCACCGCTTATATTTCTGGAAAGTATGGTGGGAGGTACTTTTCATGGCAGGGCCAAAATAGATGCATGCCAAAATAACTACAAGACTGAGAGGGGCCATCACTGACCTAAGCCATTACTTGGACAACTAAAAAACTGTATAAAACAATAAAACACTGAGGGATGACCAAGTTAGATATCTTTTTCATTCATTTAGACAAGCTTGGCTCTAATCAAAAGAAAGCAATTTATTTAAATAATTAACTGAACGCAAATATTCCTTGATATAATTAAAGTAAAAAATGACAAAGACAATATTACATTTTATATATTTAATTTATTAAACATGTTGTGTATTCAGATTTGAAAGTTTTACAGTAAATGACTACTGTTATTTATGTACACTAAAAAGTCCAAGTGTATTCTGATGACTTTCTGGAATGCAAGTGTATGTCTCTAATATTTCGAGATCATGTTTCTAAAACCCCAAAATTAGTAAGCAAATAAATCAGCATAATGTTTTTTATAATCCAGTCTCCTGTTAAACCTTTATATGCAAACTTTAATTTTCTGTATTAGATTTACATTCTTTCACCATCACCTTCTTTCTCATCCAGCCTTTTTGAAAAATGAGGTGGATACAGAATACTGGTGTTTGTGATAAGTCTGTTTACCAGGCTATTTCAGTGCTGTCCCATGCATAGGCTTTCCCTGTTTTGTCTATATTTAGGCTTTCTGTTATGTTCCTAAGGCATTGTACGGAGGACTCTGTGCTGAACAGCTTGTCCTTAGGAATATTTCGGTGGTAGGGCCGAGACAAATCCATATTTACAGATCCAGGATGCAGGGACACACACACAATTTTCATCTGTCATCGGCACAGCTCGATGGACATATTTCTGATCACCATGTTTAAAGCCTTAGACATCCTATACCTGTACCATCCTCTAAGAGCTGAAGATAGCAATAAAAAGCAACAAACATATAAGATTTAGGATTAATGAGAGAGAAATCATTCATATGACAACTCTATCTACTGTACGTTCATAATAGGTTATACTCCCTCAAAGTTTGTAGTTTTTCAGGAAATGCAAAAATAAACTTCTAGGCCTATAACCTTACTAGGAAATACAGGAAACCTTCACATTTCCAACTGAGCTCATCTGCTTTTTGTTTGTGGAGTAATTAATCAGTCAAGTTATTGATTGACTTAGCACTTAAATATTTTGTAACATATTCCTTTATTCAAACCCCAACAACCCTTTACATGAACACTTGCTCTTAACCTGACCTGACTTACAAACCATTGTCTGCTATTGATCCAACTCTTGCGGTCATGTTCACAATGATGCCACTGTGCTGTTTGACTTTCTCTGGGGGCTGCTGGTCAAATGCCCCTGTCCCCTTCTGCAAGAGGGGGACAAAACATTTGGCCATCGCAAGAGGACCCACAGTATTAGTGGTCAAAGTGGAGATGATTCCCTGTTATGAGTAGACACAAAAAGTCTATTGCAAAGGCAAAAGTGTAGAAAGAGAAATGTTCATTTCCACAATACTGCATATGCCTGACCGAATAGGGGGCAGTGGTGGCTCAGTGGTTGAGGCTCAGGGTTACTGACCAGAAGGTCAGGGGTTCAAGCCCCAGCACCACCAAGATGCCACTGTTGGGTCCTTAACTCCAGGTTGCTCCGGGGGGATTGTCCCTGTAATAATTGCACTGTAAGTTGCTTTGGATAAAAGCGTCTGCCAAATGCATAAATGTAAATGAATAACAACTTACCTAACATAATTTATTTAAAAAACACTTATTATAAAGAAAAGTTCACCCCAAAATGTAAATTCTTTCATCATTCACTCACCCTCATGCCATCCAAGATGTGTATGATTTTCTTTCTTCTGCTGAACAAAAACAAAGATTTTTAGAAGAAAATCTCAGCTCTGTTGGTCCATACAATGCAAATTAATTGTAACCCAAATTTTATATCCCCAAAATGTACAAAAATAAAGTAAATCATACGACTCCAGTGGTTAAATCTATGTCTTCACAAGTGATATGATAGGTGTGGGTAAGAAACAGATCAATATTTAAATCCTTTTTAACTATCAATCTCCACTTTCACTTTCATGTTTTTGGCAATGCGCATTCGTCATACATATTGCCACCTACTGGGTAGGGAGGAGAACTTATAGTAAATAGATTTAACCACTGGAGACATATGGATTACTTTTAGGCTGCCTTTATATGCTTTTTGAAGCTTCAACATTCTGGTACCCATTTGTTTGCATTGTGGACCTTCAAGCATACATTTTCTTCTAAAAATCTTAGTTTGTGTTCAGGAGTATTTCTGTGTGAACTACTGTATTCCTTTAAAGTTTCTCACCATGTTAAAGGAATGTTCCAGGTTAAATACGTTGATTACCACAAAAACAAATTTTGACTTACTGCTCCTTTCCTTTAAAAAAAAAAAAAAAAAGAAGAAATCTGGGTTACAGTGTAATGGAACACTTACAATGGAAGTGAATTTTTGAACATTAAAATAATCACTGTTTCAACAGTATAGCCACAAGACATAAAGTGTATGTTAAATCAAACATGATTTTAGTGTGATAAAATCACTTACTAACCCTTTCTGTTGAAAGTTATAGCCAATTGTACAACTTTGTAACCATGACGATGTAATGTCAACAAATCCTTCTACCCTAAAATGACTGTAAAAATAAAAATGTAAACAACGTTATAGCTCTAAACCTGGTCAGTTCTTTTATAAAACAATAATCTTCACATTTCTGTGTTGAAACCCTCCAAAAATTGTCCCTATTCACTTCCATTGTAAGTGCCTCACTGTAACCTTTTTAAGAAAAGGAGGAACGAGTCAAAATATTTTTTTTGTGGTAACCAACATTATGCCACAAATGCTGTCGACTGAGCTTAACTTATCTTGAACCCAGAATATTCCTTTAATAACCCTTTTTTGCAGTTCACTATACATATATTTTAAATATTCCATGTAGTCAACATGAGCCCATACACTGCATGCAGGGCTGGACCGGTAATCTGGCATAATGGACATTTTCCTGGTGGGCCGACACACTTTGGGGCCGATCAGGGGAGGACTGGCAATGGGGAGAACCGAGGGGTCTGGTGGGTCGGCCGCGAATGGGCCTAATGGGCCGCGATAAGCTAAAATGAGCCGCCGAGTTATGCAAAATGGACCGCAAAACGGCGCAGCTATATGCATTAAAGAACAGCGAACATGAATGTTCATTAAAGCTGAAGTGGAACTGAAAATGTTAGGAGCACAACATGACTCAATTTAAAGCTAAAGACTAAAGCATTATTTGGAAAGGTCATGTTTCAGTGTCGAATGAAGGATGTAATAACTACAATATACAGATTTTCGTAGCAGTTTGCAGTTCATAAGTGCAATATGTGTTAGGATTACTTTTTTGTTCCTGAAAAGAGCATTTATGATTTATGATTGTAACATGTGGACAGTTGTAACACCATAATTCCACAATCAGGGGATAAGATAGGAGTCATATGATCATTTCAGTGTTTACTCACTTCCTCCCGATCCCACATGGTGGCTGTCAAGGCTGGAAACAGGTGAATACAGATTCTATCCACAATATTCCTGAGTCCCAAGATGCTTTGCGCGCAACGTGGCCAAGACTAAACAAACATAAACAGATGGCAGAAATTAGGCAACAATCGAAAACATAATCAAAGCGATGTAATATTGGTCTTCCCCGTCCATCTGTTATTAATGGTCGGTGGGAGGATGAAAATATCATGCATTACAAGCATTTTAGTAATTTGTTGAGCCTTTGTGTAGTAATGAAGAAACTATGAACATGTTAACCGGAAAAGCTCTGATGCCTGTCCAGTGTTATTCATAGCTGTGAAGGTTGGACATATTTTAACGAAGACTGTAATTAACTGTTTATTTTAAATCAGATATTGATTGTACTCAGAACTGGAAGAGTCTGTTTTAGCAAGCTTGTGTACTTACAGAGACAGCAGGATCCTCATTCATTATAGACTCACAAGATTATTGTTTAGATAAAATACAATTCTGTTAATAATGTTATAACTGTTACTTTATGTGAATAATCTCCATATTTTACTGCTAGCCTAAACCAATATGAAATGTTTAGTGTTGCCAGAATGACTGACCCTGTTCAGAGACAGTTTGACTTTATTTTTCTTGTCAAGGAAATAAAGATGCATTAGCCGTCACACAGTAAACTGTGCCATACAGAAAGAACCACATGTAATATAAATAAATACATTTATTTGGACATACATTATAAACACTGTTCACAAAAGATCAATATTGTACAACAACTTTGAAACAATAAGTATATTTAAAAGCATTTTACAAATACATTTAATTTATACTGAATAATAATGTCTACATTTTTATTTAAAATCAATTTGTTTTTTCTTTCCCTTAAGTAAAGACATGGACATCCTGCAAAGGAAGAAAAAATGCAGGGCAAAGGGAAATCAAATTACAATTAATTTCAAACGTCATAAAACATCTATGTCACATCTCATAATTATGGTCTTCCAGCATAGAATTCACCCATTGAGTATCACAGAGTGAAAAAACATCACTGCAATTACTTTAACCAAACATATTTGGAAGAAATAAATAACACTGTTTGTTTTTAATGTAATGTCTTCAAAACACGTGAAGCATATGCAAAGCCAACGCTGAATAGAAATGATCAAACATTTAAAGACTTGCAGCACGTGTACACGCATGCACACAGATTAATCAGAAAATATTAACTTAAGTTATCAAAACTGTGAAAACCAAATAAAACGTCTTTATAAAGCAAAAAAAATAAAAAAGTAAGTTAAAATAGAGGTACGTTCAAATAAACAAAATTTTCTCTAAAATACTAAAGCGTGAACCACATTCCCAAAAAAGGTGAGGGGCAGATTCATCTACAGCATTACTGAAGGAGCAAAGTGGATCTATTTCAGGGAGCATGTTTCTTAAATAAAGATTGACTGGGTAAAAACGGTGTAACAGTTTAAAGGACACATCCTTAACCTTGTTGATGATTCAATATTTGTGAGGTAAAGACCATATGACCTGCATCAGACATGCTTGTGTCGCGTCTCGGGTGTGTTGCGTCATAAAAATAAAATGTTTAGGTCCCTGTGTCAAGTTAAATATAGTTTAATACTCAATGTTTAAACACATCTTGAGATCCCTTAGTTCGCATTTGTGCTCCTTCAAGTTTTTTGAACGCAAGAACGTAACGCATGTCTGAATAGCAATTGTGCTATATGGCCCTATATGGCCTATACAGCAGCAATTGTGCTGCTGTAGGGCCATATAACACAATTGCTAGTGTGATATTGCTTATATACAACAGTTCGATGAACAAGTACATTTAAAAAAATAAATTAAAAAATGCATTTGTGTATGGAACTACTTTCTTACACAACTGATAAGAATCTGCTGTTGCTCGTTCAAAACAAATGATGCATTCAAGCCTCTCAAAAACATCACTTCAGAACTACTAGTATCACAGCTTGGGCTATATCTAACATGTTATTGGAGAAACAAGGATATGTGTGTGTGTGTGTGTGTGTGTGTGAGGGAGAGAGAGAGAGAGAGAGAGAGAGAGAGAGAGAGAGAGAGAGAGAGAGGAGCGTGTGTGATCACCTGTTGATGATGCCGTAGTCTGCTAGTAAGCTTTCTGAAGATAATGTCATTTTGGTGAAATGCATTCTATTTTCTCAGTGGAAAAATAACTGTTCAAGCGGGGTTATTCCTCCCTTTTTCGCAGTAGCTGTGCAAGTCATTCTCTTTAGAAACCCCAATGTCCAGTGTGGAAAGTCTGGTAAGAGGTAAGTGCTTTCAGTTGTGTAATTAATCAGACTGTTGTGTCTCTCAGCTGTGATGAGCCTTAATGCTGAAGTTGTTAGTTTAAAGCCGTTTAAAGCTATTTCCTAGCTTTAGTAGTGTAGTAGTAAAAATACGAGTGATCATGGAGTGCTGTATGTAAACACTGAGTGATGCTTACTTCACATCATCAACTGGCTCATATTATACACAAAAATTGTCTTTTGCCGCCACCTGCTGGCTAAGATATGCACAATATAAAATGTATCAAACAAAACATGCAAAGACTGACAAAGGAAACAGGGAAAACAAGGGCTTAAATACACAGGGGGCAAACAAGGGAACCAGGAACACCTGTGGAAACAATCAGGGGGAAAACCAATCATAAAATGAAACTACAAAGGACTACAAAACTAACAGGAAACAGGAACTAAACAAGAATTTCAACATAAAAGACAAGACAAAAAACAGGGAAAGTGTTTCAAAACTTTGTGTGTGTGTGTGTGTGTGTGTATATATATATATACACCATAGCACAGCACCATAACTATTTGAAAAAAGTTATTTTTGATCAAATCTAGACAGGCCCCATTTCCAGCAGCCATCACTCCAACACCTTATCCTTGAGTGATCGTGCTAAATTGCTAATTTGGAACTAGAAAATCACTTGCCATTATTTCAAACACAGTTGAAAGCTACTTGGTTCATTAAATTAAGCTTAACATTGTCTTTTGTATTTGCTTTTGAGTTGCCACAGTATGCAATAGACCAGCATGTCTTAAAGTCAATATTAGGTCAAAAAAGAAACCGCTTTCTCTAGAAACTCGTCAATCAATCTGACAATGAAACTGACAGCTTTATTGAATTCTACCCACTCAACACCAGTTAAATGTACAACAGTAAAGAGAAGACTCCGGGGTGTAGGCCTTATGGGAAGAATTGCAAAGAAAAAGCCACTTTTGAAACAGAAAAACAAAAAGAAAAGGTTAGAATGGGCAAAGAAACACAGACTGCACGTGGAGGAATTTTTTATGAGAACTCTTTGGAGTGGTTTAAGAAGTTCTGAATATTTTTTTCAAATTGTAATAGTAATTTTTCATGTTATTAATGTCCTGATTATACATTGTGATCAAATGAATGCCACTTTGGTGAATAAAGTAGTCATTTCTTTCCATAAGAGCAAACTCTGGACATTATTTCAAAATTTTGGCCATCAGTGTATACTGTTATTTGATGATAGCTTCCAATTTTTAGTGATCCATGGTGATGAGGTACTGTACCCTGTTCTGACTTGTGTTTAACATACTGATTCTGTCCTCACATTGCAGTCCTATTCCACAGAAAAACTCCTTCACACATAGGCTTGTGGGCGAACGTTGTGAATGTTTATTCAACATCACAATGAATATGTTGAAAGAGAGTGCAACTCCAGTAAAAGGATGAAAATATAATACATCTACTTGAATCTCTAACAATGTGACCTATATGACTTTTTGTTTTGTTCTTTAAATAGTTAAAATATTTCATTACATATAACAGTATAAACAATAAATAAAGCACTTATCAGAAACACTTATAGACAATGTTTTCTACAAGTGATCACAGAAAGAATGACTTCAGTAGTCTAGCTGATAGTAATTTAAGCACTGCACTTTACTGAATAAAACTGTATCAGAATGTTTGCTGGCAACCATTTAAAAGACTGCATGACTAGGTAAAGAATTGATAGTGACTAAGCAATAACGCATTAAATAAATGATTAATTACATGATGCAGAACAATACTCAAGTCTCCTTCACAGGTGTTCTTCTCATTTCTTATTTTCAAGTTTAGCCTACTCTATGTACTGTACAATGACAAAATCATCATGTTGCACCAGTTCCGGTTTTCTGTATTATAAGTTATGTAAATTTTAGTCACATGAAACAATGTCACCAAAGCCTAATAATTTGAGGAGGCAGTCACAATGAGGAAAGATAATAAAAGCTTCAAAAACATTATATGAAATGAAACACAAGATTAGAGAGTGTCCCAGAAAATAGTTTATTAAAACATGCCTGTGGCACACTGAACAAATGAAACAGCCTCCATATTTGCTTGGATAACTTATTGCCAGTGGTACCAGCCACTGCAGCTCTCACATTCAATTTGAAAGAGACATTGACATCACATGAGTATGAATTTATTCTTACAAGATCATGTCTTTTGTAGAAACAAGTGCATCACAAACACAAAACTAAAACATAAAAATCAGAATATTGTAACGATAACATTTGAACTATTTTCTATCATCCCAATTTCAAAATATATATTCTTATGGTAGCTGCTGGCTGTTTTTTTGCATCAATTCCCTGTGCAGAGGCACCCAAGAACTGGTGCCTCTGCACACTACAACAACAACACTAATAATAATAATAATAATAATAATAATAAAAATAATAAACGTGCCACAAGAACAAAGTATAAATCAACATTTTATGTTGCAACATTATATTATGGCATATATTGATAAGTGACCCACATGAATTGCTATCAGGTTGTTAGCTGTGATATAGGCAGAGCTTCTTACTTGTTTTTGTTTTATTTCTTTTTTCTGACAGCCAATTACAGTAGCATTGAAACAAATATTAGGATCACATCTTCTCTCGTCTTGGCTGTCGCTCCCGAAAGTTGCTCTTCATTTGCATAAAGTTAAATATTTCTCAACTTTGTTGCATCGCTGAACACGCCCACATCCGGTCGCCAACGGTCACCGTTGCTCATGTTGCCGGAAGTCACCAGCTCTCATTGAAAATGAATGAGATGAGCTTGTTTTGTCGCTGCGTGTTGCTGGCAGTGTGAATGCTGCTTTTAGCTTGTTTTCCTGTATCTTAAAGTGGCTGTAATCATTATTACGATAAGGATAAGGGCCGACCGGAGACGGCAGTGTGACAGAGAGATTTACGGGCAGCTGTCCGACACCTGCGTGTGTTTGTCTTTTTGGTTAAGTTCATTTTTAAAGTATAATTTATATTGTCAAGCCGGTTCTCAACTCCTCCTTTCCCTTTTACCTTGTTACACTGATTGACCAGTGAATTTGAACTTTTGCATGTACACATTGAGATGTTTGCTCTATAAAAGACACAGCATAAACACATTTGCCCAGTGAAAAAGAGCGGGGGACGAACTTTGGTTATATTGAAAGAGAGGGGGACATGCCCCATGCATCCCTGCATATTCTACACCCATGATCATAAACAACTTTTTAGTAAGGGTTAATACTTGCCTCCTTGGATTTTCAGGAACATGGCTTCTGGCCTTCCCTATAGAACCAGTCCTGCTTTTGACGCGACGCACCGCTCGCATCTGGTGTATGTGTTAGAAGTGAAATAGTCACAGTGTTAAACCAGGGACTAAAAATTAAATGTTTTTCATTTCGGTTCGTTCTGAGCAAAAACTTTTCGTTCGAGTTCAGAAGTTCTGCAGCCTCCTTTCCAAAAGGTTACTGGTTAGGCCAAAATAAAAGAACGGTTAATAACGTTCTTTTTAATATGACAGTACTCTGCTGGGTGGGTGAAATAGCAATTGCAGTGTTGCCAGATCTCGCAAGAGAAACAAGCAACATGGCCTGGAAAAACAAGCCCAAAATAAACCACTTGCCTCACCAAAATAAACCAAAATAAGAAATATATTTTTTCTTGTGTTGTGGATTTATTGGCATAGAAATCATAACAAGCAGTTAATTAACAGATAAGTATGATTTTAATTACAGATCTGCTTATTAGTCAAAACCCGGCAGCATCAAATCTGTATTAATGCATCATATCTAACAATAATTAAATAAAGATTTGGAAACAACTGAGAAATGTACTTTTTTACCTTTTTGATGTGTTCCTTGTACCTGGATTAGCGTACATGTTCAGTACATGTAGCAATTAAACATAGTTGTTAAAAAGGTCTTCATTCACAGAATGCAACATCCACAACAGGCGATCAGTCAAAGAAATGTGTGATGCGGCAGTTTCCTTCAGGATCAATGCACATCTTAACTTTTTTCAGGCAACATGAAGTGTTGTAGTTCCAAAAATGTACTGCGATAAACCCTTTGGCCTTTAGTTTCATAAACAAAATTATCAGAACAAAATTAACTGCTTATAACTGGTTAACAGCATTTAAAAATAATGTTTCCACTCCCGAACAACTGAAAATCACTTTGTTCTGGTTTTCGGTTATGTTCTGCTAAAAATGTGTTTATTTTCGGTTTTCATTCCTTGAACCGTTTTAGTCCCTGGTAAAAACTGTACTCTACCCTAATATCTATGGTACAACGAGGCTAAAGGAACCCCTTAAGGAAATTCTATTTTTTTCATGGTCACAAAATGGATTAAGGTCAAGAAATGTATTTATTTTTATTGAATATTGATGGAACAACATGATTTATGTGAAAATAAATAATAAAGGAAGGTTGTTTAGATTAAAATTAAGTTTTTATCCGCATTAACTGGCAGACCCACCTGAAGGACGGAGTGGACACAGCTATTATAGGGTTAACTGTACTCTATAAAGTGTTGGTTAAACCTAGTGATATTGTGTAGACACGGGCAATAGTTATAGTGCAAAATTTGTCAACTAATGCAAATAATTTTGAGTAACAAATTAAGATGATGCTTACTTAAACTAATTACTTCAGAAAAAATCAACCATGTCTTGTTAATTTCAAAATAAATTTGTTGTTTGAATGTGTATTTTACTAATTTTATCACATCTCAAGTATTCTATAAACAAAATAATATCTATTATGACTGGATTAGTCAATGTGAGACCACTTTGAACATTTTTCATAAATGTTCCCACTTCAGAACAACAATGCATTTATTATGGACCTTTAGCCCCTTCAGCTGTGGGCTTTTACTATCCTTTCACTTACTGGACAGTTATTGAAATTTGTTTGATTTAATGATCTTAAACAAAACTGAAAATGATAAATTAGTATTTTGTCTCAAAATAAATGTGTTAATATTCAGGGATTTTCATTAGCTTCATAAATTTGCTTTCATTTTAAAAAAATATAAAAATTGAGATCAAATTGATTTGTACCTATGATAATTAAATTAAATGAATATTGGATGTAAAAAAGAATGCCTGTGGCAGTAATCTTTATTCATACAGTATGTTTACATTTCATCAGTCTAAATCCAATTGAGTCATATATGTTCCGCTACACATGGCGTACCATTGTTGATTCATAGATAGAGCTCACGGGGAAGATCAAGCACCAAAGCGCGGTGTTATGGTAATAACAAATGTATTAATTGTATTAACTTCAGTGCAGTTAACATTTGCCAGATATGTCTGATCACTGTGGAAGTGGAAAAGTCAAACAGTGTTTTCTATAAACTAATATAGATTTTATTTCTGTTTTTGTTTGATCTGTTGCTTGTTCATTTACTTTGTTGCTGAAATGCATGTGACAGGTTTTGCTATTTTTTCATGTTTTAAGAAAGCAGTGGCTTATTGTCTTATTTCAGTGTGTATCCTCTCCTTTCCAGTCATTATAAAAACTTTAAGTAACAAAAGCGGTTTTCATCAGTAGCCGTGGGTTCCGTATTTTCCATGGGAAAAAAGCAACGGGTGGCTAAACGGATTGAAGCAGCAGCAGCGCTTGTGGTCACAAGACTTCTAACGAGGTTAATACAAATGTATTGAATACTTATGTTGTAATTTGAATTGTTATATTAAAAAGGAGATACTGTGTCCCGTGATTGTACTGCAGTGACTGACTTTGGTGCCCCCTAAAAAAAATATGTGCATGACGCCCATGATTTTCATGTTGTGATGGCTAAAAGATAAGTGACATCACTTTGCGAGAGGACTGGCTCCACCCGTTCACGCTTAAAAACAATATGATACACATCTCTGTCTCGTTTTGTGTCGGAATCCTATGTGAGAGAATGACGAGTGAATGATCTACCTTAAAATATAGAAATTAGCCGCGCGTCAGTGATCGCGCGCTAATCGATGCGCATCACTCATTGAGCGCGCAGCTGTGATCTCGTGCAACTATCAGGCACTTTGAAAAGTTCATGGATAAACGGCGCACGGTATAGTGGTGGGCGAAACCAACGGAACCAATGTCGCGCAAAGCCACGGAGAAACTATGAAGTCCATGATGGCAGAGGAGCGCGCAAGAGAGACAAGTGTCGGGACCTCCAACGGAATTATGATCTCAGAGGTCCTTGTACCTCGGTTACTCAAAATTGCGCACGAGTCTGGAGTGGTGGCAATGGCCGCGGGCTCTGGTCCCCTAGAATTGAAGCCCTCGAGCTCCCCGAACCTCTTGGAGATGGCGAACGGCACGCATTGCGCGGAGCAGATCCTCAGTTACGGAGAAGTGGAGAAGATGCTGATCGGCGGGGTGCTGACCATCCTCACGCTCATCACCATCTGCGGGAACCTGCTGGTGGTCATCTCCGTGTGTTTCGTGAAAAAGCTACGGCAGCCCTCCAACTATCTCATCGTGTCCCTCGCGCTCGCGGACCTCTCTGTTGCGCTCGCGGTGATGCCGTTCGTCAGCATCACGGACCTGATCGGTGGCCGGTGGATTTTTGGCAAGTTCTTCTGTAACGTGTTCATAGCCATGGACGTGATGTGCTGCACCGCGTCTATCATGACACTTTGCGTAATTAGTATTGACAGGTGAGTGAAGTTTTCTTACTCAAACTGTAGGCTGATTATTGTTCATAAGAACGATCAAGTTTTTGTGATATTAAATGCACAGTGCCTTTCAGTTTTATTGAACTGTTAGAGCCTTGTGGTTTAGTGGATATTTTGAAATGACTTGTCTTGCAGTGTTGAAGTAAAAAAAAAATAATTCCCGTCAAAAAATAATCTAAACAGCATGACTGTATGTACACGGTTGGCTACATTTCATATTTGGGGAACACTAAATTATTTTTTCCTTTGGTTAAGGGTTATAAAGGGGTTAATTAATGACTAATTAGCCATTTACAGATGCATTATGAATCACTAATATCCGTTTAGAACAAACAACATGAATACAAATTTAGAATTTCGCCAAATAGAGATCAGCATTTTACCTTACATCTATAAAAATGCTTAATAACACTCATTCAACATTTGTCATTTATGAAAATGTACCTTGATGTAATGTGGATACATTGGCAGGAGTTGCCAAGATTAGAAACCTATAAAGTTCAGTATGGTTTAATATTCATCAGCCTTGATTAAATGATACTGTACAGTATGCTGTGAATGAGTATGAAAACCTGAAAACCTTACCTAGGAATAGGTAAATTGGCCCACAATTCTGAGGAGCACTGTTCTTTTTATATCAATGTGACAAGGAAAGTGAAAACACAAGTAAGTAAAGACAAAGTAATTAAATAAACACAAGGAATACTGTAGCAAAAATAACATAATCCCCCCTTGTAATCTCACTATTATCATCTATTTTTGATGCATTGTGACAAATCATTATGAAATAGAGCATTTTATGTTTTTGATTTAGCCTACATACGTTTGGATGAAGTGTATGTATAAGCATCTATAACATGTAATGTAAAATTCTTGCTGTTTGGCAAATATTGCATGAAAGTCGTCCTTTTTACTCTTGTTATTATAACTGCATTTCAGTGATTTATAATGTGTAATGAACACCGTTATTAACCCTTAACGTAGACAACATTAATGTAAAGTGTATTTGTTTTTTCACTGTCACAGGTACCTGGGCATCACCAGACCCCTAACTTACCCAGTGAGGCAGAATGGCTGGTGTATGGCCAAAATGGTGCTCTCTGTGTGGCTTCTGTCTGCTTCAATCACCCTGCCACCGCTCTTTGGTTGGGCTCAGAATGTAAACGATGACCGTGTCTGTCTGATCAGCCTGGACTTTGGCTACACCATTTACTCCACGGCTGTTGCTTTTTACATCCCCATGACCGTCATGCTGGTCATGTATTACCGCATCTACCGTGCCGCCAAGCTCAGTGCCGCCAAGCACACCATCGCTGGCTTTCCTCGTGCTAGAGAGGAAGAGGAGGATGAGGAGGAAGTGGGAGGCGGTAATGGTATGGAGGAATCTGTGGGAGTTGATTGCGTAACTGTGGCAATCAAGCTTCAAAGGGAAGTGGAAGAGTGCACACGACTACCTCGCATCCTTCGGGGAGTGGACCGGAGAAGCATCTCCATATTCAAACGGGAACAGAAGGCGGCAGCCACACTTGGGGTGGTGGTAGGAGCATTCACCATCTGCTGGCTGCCATTTTTCCTCTTGTCTCTGTCCCGGCCCTTTGTCTGTGGAACAGAGTGTAGCTGTATCCCTTTATGGGTGGAGAGAACTCTGCTGTGGTTGGGCTACGCCAATTCACTTATCAATCCCTTCATCTACGCTTTCTTCAACCGGGACCTGCGCACCACCTACCGAAGCCTGCTCAGCTGTCGTTACCATAACATTAATCGTAGGCTGTCAGCCGCCGGCATGCACGAGGCCCTTCGGCTGGTGGAAAGGCCGGATGTGGTTGCCTCTGGGTGACCTATAGTTCAATTAATTGAGTTCAAAGGTTAACATTTGCACAAGGAGATGGAAACACACAACCTTAAATGATCAGGCTGACATTTAGGATTGTGTCATGTTGGAGAGGTGTCACATTGTACTAACTGTAAAGTCCTGTATGTACCGTACCTACAGATTCAAACTGCACAAAGAAAAACAGTGGTCAATTTAGACACAGATGTGCATCATGGTCAATGGAATTCTATTCTTAACTCATCTTTGTGAACAAACACCATCTACTGTGTTGTCACAGTCCAAACACAGAACAGTAGAGCAAAAATACATTGTTCTGAGTTCTGCTTTTTATCGTTCTATATTTTAGATGGAAAAAAAGGATCCTTTGAAATATTCACACTGTATATCACGGACATGCGTGACAGGGTACCAGTACTGGTTAAATGTGGACTCTTTTGGCAAGGCCTGCCACTTAAGGAAGATTTTGGGAACTCTACATTTAAGTTGTACCCATCAACAGAACTTAAAGCAAAGACTTATCCAGTCATAAAATTAGAACACTATTCCCGCTCAGTTTTTGCCTTAAAAGCATTTATTGAGCCGAGTTAAACTCGTTTGTCAACTGTCAGCACCTGTTAGCTCAGAAAGTGTGATTCATCTATCTCCTGAGACTCTGTACAAAAGACAACTAAGGACAAACCATTTCTACTTTCTGCCCTCCCTCTCTGTAAATACCCCCCCCCATAAAATACCTCTGTGCCCACTGATTGTTTAATGCATTGATGGAAAGTGTAAGAACAGATCTAAAGTCAGCTGAGCTTCTTTCTGCTGCTTTGGTTAGGCCTGAAGAGACAGGAGGTAATCTGATCTCTGATTAGTAATTAAAGGTACACCAATGAGATTCTTGGCAGCTATTTATAGATTGATTCTGCATGGATCATATGTGATTAGATTGCATGACACTTGTATTTATTTAGAATAGGTCTTGTATATGTCACAAACCAGAGACAAGGAATGACAACTATCAACATTTTTGTGATCAAATTCAGATAAATCATGTCCCTCAACACACACACACACACACACACACACACACACACATATATATATATATATATATATGTATAAAACAAAATTGTAACAGAGTTTGTATAGTGCTGTCTTATGTCACATGTTTTGTAAATATAAAAAAGCACCATGTAAACTACCCTACAGACCCTTATCTAATGTGTTTTTCATTGTTAAACCTGATTTAATGTAATTTCTAGTGTATATTTTCCAGTATGAGTTGAAGAAATTGTAACAAAAATGTTTATACCTTTGAATCAATTGCTCAACATGGTACAATCTAGATCAAATTGAACCACTGTCTAGTAAAATCACATTAAACAGCTTTTCCCAATTGTATGCCATTTCAACACTGAAAACATGATTGTGGATGAATATTATAAGGTATTTCTACTTTGGGATCAATATATTTGTAGTATATTTACTTATAGTTTTTAAGAGCTTTAAAGGACATTACAGATGATGTGTAAAAATCTTGGTATTACAGACTTTGGAGACTTCTGAATCCATCTGGGAGAGACTATACCTTTTTTGCATCTGTTCATAAGATTTACTCTAGAATAGATTTAAATCTAAGTCACTTTTTCCATCTGCCACTGACTACTCAATTGGAAATATTTTAGTTTCAGATCATGCTTTGGTGTTTAGACATGTTGCCGCATATAGAGAAAAGAAATCATATATATGGTGCTTTAATACATCCATTCTACAGGACCCAGCAATTCAATAAATGGTACAGACAGAAGTCAATGCTTATGTTGAAACCAATTGGTCCACAGTGTCCTCTGTGGGCGTGGCATGGGAGGCACTTAAGGAAGTCCCTAGGGGTTGGATCATACAATATGCCTCATTCATTAAAAAGTTCACCGAATGTCATCCAATGGCCTTAGAGAGTTGACTCAGCTAAAGTATAGGTACAATGCTATTTTGTCACAGAAGGTAGAGTTTTGGTTATTCAGGGCAAGACAGACATTCTTTGAGTTGGGGGACAAAGCAGGGGAACTATTTGCCTGATACATAAAACAGAGAGATGTTTTTTTTCCCACGATTCCTTCAGTGAAGTCTTCTGGAGGCAATATATTTACTTCTGCTACAGATATTAATAAGGCCTGTAAATAATTATATTTCCTTTACGATCTTTATAGCTCCACGTCTATGTCTACCGATAACGATGTTAGCAAATTTGAAGAGCCAGTAGAACTCCCTAAATTAATGAGTGATCAAAAAGACTTACTTGCCTAAGATATTACTTTGGAGGAGCTTGTTGAGGTAATTAAAGCCTTGCCAAGAGGTAAGGCACGGGGCCAGATGGTTTTGCCGCAGAAGTTTGTAAATGATGTGTCAAAAAACTGGCTCCACTTATGTTAGAAGATTGCTCAGAGTCATTAAAGAAAGGTAAACTACAGCCAACCATGAAATTAGCCCTGATCATTATCATTATTAAAAAAGACAAATACCTAAATGAATGTAAAAGTTATCATCCAATTTCCCTGATCAGGTTAGATGTAAAAATATTGTCTAAAATTCTGGCTAATCGATTAAGCAGAGTAATTACATCTATTAAACATATAGGTCAAGTGGGGTTTATTCTTGGGCATGGCACTTCTGATAATATTAAATGTGGACCCACATTATATTAGGTGGCCTTAACTACTATGTACTTAACCAATTAATACAATGTACTTATTATGTACATACATGTTGTTTTAATTGTAGTTACATTTTAATTACAAGTACTTGCATTTAATTAAATTGGTTGTTATAATGTTAACTATACCCATAACCCTAGACAAACCCTTACCCCAAAACCTAATTCTATCCCCTTATTGTAACTCTACCCTTACTCCTAAACCTACCTGTTCCTCAACATCAGTAGCAGCAAATGTGGGGATTTTGCAGAACAACATGTAGTTACACAGTAAATACATATTCTTGAACGTATTTAATGTTAGTACATAGTAGTTAAGTCCACCTAATATAAAGTGTGACAAAGTTGTTTTATCAATATTATGTTGTCAGTAGTGAATGATCAGACCCTGATCTCTCTTGACTCCAAGAAGACAGTTGATAGGGTGGAATGGGACTATCTTCTTAAAATTTAGGGATTTGGGAACACTTTTATTGGCCAGATTAAGTTACTTTATGAACAACCATTAGTGGCAGTGCAAACTAACGGATTTCTTTTCTTTTCTCTTTGTATGGGAGGCTGGCAAGGCTGTCCTCTCTCCCCTTTATTGTTCTGTCTTGCCCTAGTACCATTAGCAGCCGCAAAAGGTTTTCCTGGCATTGCAGCAGGAGGTGTGGTGCATAAACTTCACTTTACGCAAATATATTATTATTTGTCTATGACCCTAGTAGATCTAAGCCTAGCCTCCATAAAATTATTAATTCTTTCTCCAAATTTTCAGAATACAGGGTGAATTAGTCTAAATTGGAAGCTCTTGCTCTGGCAGCGTATTGCCCTGCCATGGCTTTCCAACCTGGTGCCTTTCAATGGCCCAAGCAAGGCATTAGGCATTTTATTTCCAGCAAATTTGAGAGATATAGTTAATTTTGACCCATTAATGAGAAGGTTCTTGAGTGCTGTGGATAGGTGGGCTTCACTACATTTGTCAATGGCAGTGAAGTTCATTGTTATTTATTATTATCCCATTATTTCACACTTACATTCAGTATGGACAAAGCATATTGCTGAACCCCAAATTGTGTCCTTGAGCAAGGCACTTAACTCCAGGTTGCTCCGGGGGGATTGTCCCTGTAATAAGGGCTCTGTAAGTCGCTTTGGATAAAAGCGTCTGCCAAATGCATTTATGTAAATAAATGTAAATGTGTTGCTACACTTGGTGACCTTTATGAAAATGGAGCTTTTGGTTCATTTGAAAATATAACACAACATAATTATATAATACTTACATGATTGCATAATTGTAACATAATTTTTCAGGTATTTGCCATCTACTTTGTATTATTTTTGGTGGTAGTACAAAGCCCCCTAAAGCAGCAGAAACCCTCTGTATGATGCTCACGGTCTTTGTAAAGGGGCGTGAAGTGTCAGTGTATTATTAATCGAATTGGGCAGGGTGTCGGCATTTAAAAGATGTCATATAAGCAGCCTGGCAGATTGGACATGTATGGTAAGAAATGGGACAGGTATTTGTCCTTTCTGGAAGGCACTCAGTGAGGATCATGTGGAGAGATACACAATTGTGGTAGTAATTGTGGATACTGTCCTTTGTGGAATTCTACTTGTCTCTTAATTGATTTTTATATTTTTGATTTTCTCAAATAAATGTTTTGTTTGTTTATATGTGTACATTGTGTAATTTAGGCCCTGACCACATTAAACCTAGTTAATTATCCCACTAAATCTGTGGGAATTCCTTTAATATTTTCTGCAGAGCTCATTTGAATACTGAAAAGAGCAGCCTAAAAATTCTTCTATAAATAATCCTTTTGTGTTCTACAGAAGCGAGAAAGAAATGCAGGTTTAGAATTACATTAATGTGAGTCAATTATGATAGAATCTTAATTTCTGGGTGAACTATTCCCAGAAGACTCACACTTCAATTTCTTAGTGACCAGTACAATAAATAATAATCATCATAATAACACAATTTCCTCTTGGTTTGCTCTTTTTCTAATTGTTCATCTTGTCGTAGAGGTTGTCAGCATAATGTTAAACAAGTTATTATATGATTTCTGTGCTAGAAAAGTAGACATGTCCGCATTCTTCATCAGTCTGGGTGTCATTTACATATGAAGTGGCTCAGAAGTGTGCTGGTCACAAAAATTGCTCCGGCTACCTGCTGAGAGAAAGTGAGAGAGATGAGACTACGAGAACCAGAGGAAAATAACATGTTGATGAGGCTTCATCTGTGAGCATTCTGCGCACTTAAGACTGATTAGCTCATACTTGTGCTTGACTATGCTTAAAAAAGAATACATATTCAAGGTGGCTTATTTCACTAAAACAATAATTACAGACACTAATCATGATTAAAGTATTTTAATTATATACAAAATCATTTAGCAATCAGTGGCATTCAGAAAACAAAATTCTCTTTAAAGAGGTGTTCTGATTGTATAAAAGTGTACATATGTTACTCATTGCTGCCCTTTGAAGACTCATCATTCACAAAGTCTTTAAACCAGAAACCCACTCAGATCTGTCTCATTCCCTCTGTCTGTCACTCTCTGTTCCTCTCATTTTTTCCAGCAGGCTGGACAGCTGTTCAATAACTGCAGGGCTTCCTCATTCGCACTGATTATGTGATAACCTAAGGACTCGCTCATTGTCAGTGCATGTAATTATTATAATGGTTAATGTAATTATGTCTGTACGGTAGGTTAGGACCACAGGTTGCTTGAGTGAAATGTTTTCTTTGAATAAGATCTGATAGGCAGATTCATTAATTGTCATTCAATCTCAAAAACCACAATTCCAGGAATGCTTTAGAGTGTTTATCATACAAATATTGCACAAAACACTTGAAGCAAAGTTTTAATCAAGATAATCATAAAAAGAGTATTCCAGTTGTGATCTCTGGCTGAGAATATAGTTCATGCAGATGGCTTTAGATCATGCCAGTGTTTCATATGATTCCCAGATTCCTGGCTTTCCAGATACAGATTTATCCATTCCTCAAATAATATCCTGCGTGAATGATCACAATTTTTCAATCACCCTTTAAAGGGGTCACAAGGAATCACATTTTTCCATATCTTTTGAGATAGAAAATGTTGAAGTACTATGAAAACGAATACAACTTTCACACCTCAACCCTCCACAGAAGTAAAAAAAGAGATGTAATTCTAAGGACCTGAAAAACAAAAAGCAAAACAAAACATGCTTTTCTATATCCGTTTATCCCATGTAGGGTCGCCAACGGGGGATGCTGGAGCTGAAACAAAACATCTATTTTCTATAACCGGCTATAGGGTTGCTGAAACAAAAACAAAACAAAACTGTCATGGCTCCAGTGTTTGCAGGTTTATTCTGTTGTTTGTTTGTTTTCTCTCTCTCATGTTTCCCAGGTGGAGTCGGTGAGCATAATCGGTGTTTCCATGGGAATGCTTATCGCTCCCGGGGAGGCGTCTTTTACAGTAATGGATTTCTCACACACTCCACATGTCTTCCTCTGATTGTATGGCCTATTTTATCTCACGTTTCCCTTGTTTGGTTGCTGGTTTATGGTTTTCTGTACCACTCAAGTTTGTCTCCTGTTTAGTGTTGGTTGAGCTGTTCTCCAGGTGGTGTTTACTCCACAGATCGTCATTCCCCTGTTGGTCGCTCCCAAGGAGGATTTCTTGGATTATCTACCCACGTGTCAGGGAACTTGTGTCTTGGGTGTTGCTTCGCATCTCACAAACTTCAACAGATCTTTCTGGACTTCCACTAAACCACAGACTGATGAACACACTCTCCTCGCTATCCTGGCTTTATTATTTTGAGCTCGACCGAGCTGGCGCTGAGCACTTTTTGTGTTTAATAAAATACTTACATGTATCTCTGCTATCCCTGTTTTCCACAGATCTGACAAAAACATCTGCTTTTTATACCTGCTTATCCTATGTAGGGTCGCCACCAGAGGAAGCTGGAGCCGAAACAAAACATAACAAAATATAAATGTTCTATACCCACTTATTCTGTGTAAGGTCACGATGTGGTGCTGGAGCCAAAACAAAACAACAGAAAAATATTATATAACACTTTTAATTCTTAATTAAATAAATAATTTCACAAACATCATTATTTATGTTTGTCTCCATTGTATTGTGTTCTAAAGGACATTAGTCCAGACTGAATAAGACTCTCCAGGCGCCTGTTTGGAAATACGAGACTGCCCAATGCATGCTGACAACTGTCCAGCTACATGCAATCTGGGCACTCAGTGGGCAAGACAATGTTCACAGTAAACAAAACACACATGGCATGCCAACCTTGGTGTGAGTATTTCAGCGCTTGCAATCGATTCCCCTCTGTGAGGCTGATTACATAGTACTCTGCTCTCCACAGCCATCCCATAATCTCACAGCATGAATGCAAGAACGGCATATATACACATCCAAACACACACAAATACTCTTACAACTCTCATATGATATAGAGATGCACATCAGAAACTGTGACAAAACATCAGGGTTTGGGTGTTGAAATGGGATCGGGAGTAATGACGCTTAAGGTAAGGCTTTTATACTCTTTGCCTTCGTGTGCATCAGATGCACACTTTTGAGAATTTTCACTCAGTTCAATAATTCACACTCAAAATAAACAAACTTCTTCAAAATGCTCAATATAACAACCACTCAATATAACAGACGCCAATGCTGCACACTCGTTCTCTCTCTGTCTCTGGTGTTTTTGGCTGCTTTTAAGGGCTCACTTCGCCATCACTGTAATGAGAAACAGCTGTTAGAAATTATGCCAACCAGCTTGACGAGCCACACCACTCCCTCACTCCCGCAAACAGAAACACGACAACGCCCCCATCCCCACAGAAAAATATGACCCAATTAAAAGTGTCAGGATTGGGGACTAGTTTCACTTAGCTAGAGCTTTGACTTAAAGGCTTAAAGGAATCATTCACCCAAAAATTATCAGCGCTCTTCGCATGGGACAAGCACAAGAAAGTGTAATTGAGCTTCAAATCATGATCACTCCAAACAGACTGCAACATCAAGATTTATAAATAAAAATAAAGGAGTTACAGTTTGGTCTCTTTCTCACCCTAAACCGATCATGTCATTTCAGAAGACATGAATTGACCCACTCGAGTTGTATGGATTACATTTAAACAGCTTTTATGTCAATTAGAAGCTTGAAAGTGATTGACCTCATTGAATTGCATTGTATGGACAAACAGATATCATATCTCTATCAAAATATCTTTATGTTCTGCAGAAGAAAGAAAGTCCTACAAGTTTAAGACAGCATGTGGGTGAATGATGAGAGAATTATCATTCCCTGTCTGTCGCTCACTTCGACATTGTGTCGAATGAAGCAAAACTAGGGGTCTCTCTTGAGAGCATCCTGAATCTCTGAACTTGAGAAAAGGCCAATGAGAAATTGGCAGACAGAATTTGCATGTCCCGCCCCCAGACATACGGGTATAAAGGGAGGGAAATGAGTCTGTCCCTTCAGATTTTCCTTCGGAGCCAAGCGGTTGTGTGATCAGCGGCTTTCTCCTTCTCTGCACAGCAGTGCATCTCTGCCCTTGGGCGCTTTGACAGCGCTGTTAAAAGAGAATATTTAATTAAAAGAGTTTATTTCACTAAAAGAGCTATACACAGCGGAGTTCAATGTCCTTTTCAGGACATGTTTTTATAAAGATGCCTTTCCGCCCCTGGATGCGGTCGAGATCTCTCCGCTCCTGAAGGTCACAGGCGCTGCCTCGTGTGTCTGGGCCGCGATCACACTGAGGCACCGTTTGTGGATGGTTCATGTTCTCACTGTGAGAACCTTATCATGACAATGTTGCAGTCACGGCTTTCCTTCCTAAAAAGGAATGCCACTCCAGCCACCCCCCGCGTCGCTCCTTCATCCCTCAATATTAAGGACAACCCGGCTGGCGATGGTGGCGATTTGGAGATGGCTGCTGGCTCAGTTTTGCCGGGTACATCCCCAGGAACCACCTGTCCCCCAACACACTGGTTGACATCTGCCCGGGCTCGGGGTGACAGCGGCTTGCCTCACGGCCAGTCTGCTTATCCCCTTGAGCCCCCTGAGCTGAATGATAAGCTCACTGCTGCATCAGAGAGTGTTCCGGCGTCTGACACGGAAGACTCGATTGGGCTGCCACCCTAGGGTCAGCTCGCCCAGTCTGAGGCTGACGCCCAGATGGCCGAAATTCTTTTGAAGATGTTTTTTTTATTATTGGTAGCAATTCATAATTAAAAAGAGAGGAGAAAATGTTTAAAGGAAGAGAAATGAAAAGAGACCAGGAAAGAAGTGTACTAATATCTGATATCAGGATATTGTGGGGTTATTTTTACAACACAGGAAGACTCATCTGAAAGATCATATTTAATTTCAGGAAGGCAGCCTGGGATTGCAGACCAGTATGTTGAAATATGCCACATATCTGGGTGAACTCAGTGACATACAACCACACACATACCCATATTGCCTCACGGCCAGTCTGCTTATCCCCTTGAGCCCCCTGAGCTGAATGATAAGCTCACTGCTGCATCAGAGAGTGTTCCGGCGTCTGACGCGGAAGACTCGATTGGGCTGCCACCCTAGGGTCAGCACGCCCAGTCTGAGGCTGATGCCCAGATGGCCGAAATTCTTGCCCGGGCTGCCGTCAGCTTTATGCTGTTTATGACGATTTTATGGTGCACTGGGGAAGAGTACGTGCAGTCTGATGCAGCCTGTCGCACCTGCATCAGCAGCACACGTACATGTTTCAGCGCTCTCAAGAGAAACCACTAATGTCGCTTCTTCGACACAATGTCTCGTTCCCTCCATCAGGGACTGGAGGTTACAATAGTAACCTAGACGTTTTTGGGTAAATGACTCCATTAATGTCTGGTCCACATAACAGTGTATTCTGACTAAGAACTGCCTACACCTAGACAGGACTGCAGCTGTGATTTTTAGGGTTTTGAAAATGCAAGATGAAGAAAGAATAAAAAGGTACAACCTGGGGGTAGAACAATTGATTTTGAATTATGGCACAGCATAAAAGGAAGATTGATTGGAGATAAGTGTGATAAATTAGGTGAATGTAGTCATTTAAAGCAAACAGAAGTTCAGTGCAGCCATTAGAAATGCATTTCGAGTGGAATAATTTGTCATTTCACTCTTGAAGTTGATACTTATGATACTGTATGAACAATATAAAGCACTTAGACTGTGAGTCCCATTAAAGTGTCATCTCACTCGAGATCTGGGATATAGAGCCAACAATGGACAGACAACTTACCGAAAACAAGCCTCAATGGATGAGGGAGAGGAGAAGAGAGGTAAAGTGGTGCTAGCAATGCCAAGGTCATGTGTTCAATTCCCAGGAATGTCATTGTTTTGTTAAATGATTTTGTAGATGTTTTTTTTATTATTGGTAGCAATTCATAATTTAAAAGAGAGGAGGAAATGTTTAAAGGAAGAGAAATGAAAAGAGACCAGGAAAGAAGTGTACTAATATCTGATATCAGGATATTGTGAGGTTATTTTTACAACACAGAAAGACTCATCTGAAAGATCGTATTTAATTTCAGGAAATTAAAGGGAAATTAAAGGCAGCCTGGGATTGCAGACCAGTATGTTGAAATATGCCACATATCTGGGTGAAATCAGTGACATACAACCACACACATACCCATATGTACGTCAGTCGTTCCCATGCTTGTGATCGTTTTCCCAGGAGGTGTTTATTTTGTTCCAGAGTAAATCAACTCTCTAATATAAACTCCAGATTACTATTGGTCTGCTTTGATCAGTGCAGTCATTTAAGTTGGCTTATCCTGCTGTGCATACTAAGATAAGCAAATCAGAAGCCATATGTGACTCAACTGACAGACTAGATAACATGTTTCATTAGTTAAGCATAAACATTACATACAGAGACATACATAAAGAAACAGGTGGGCTTCACACGTATAGCACTGCTCAAACTAGTTTTAAAACAACTCAGTTACTATTATTCTGTTGTACTTAACCTCCTGTGATCCCGCATCCACATGCGTATACATTGCGCTTTGGCTTCGCTGTAGGCTATGCATAATTTAATATAATTAAAAACTGCCTGATCTCAGTTCAGGTGACTCTAGGACTCTAGGTCATCAAATGGTTGAACTTTCGATGCACCGAGTCATGTGACAAAACAACATGGCACCGATCTCAGTTGAGTTTGTCTTTGGGAGATATGGCAACAAATCTACATCTAGTAAGAAACCTCATTATGTTTACACATTGAAACCTGTTTGAATCAAAAGAGTCTCTAGTTTCATCTGATATGCCATTTTACAAATTTAATCTGATTATCGTGAAACGGCACATAGTTAAACACAATGACCATGTACAGTATGGCTCATTTCCACTAAAATATCATATATTTCCTGTGCATTATCACATTTAGACTCAATAGATGCATCCAAAAGCTGGAAAATGTTGCTTTCAGAGGTTTTATATGGAGTTAGGATGAAAATAAGGTGCATTTCTAACTTTTAGACCAGTGCAGGAAGACAGCACACTGGATGTTAAGTCAGTCACTAAATAGGGAGCAAGAGAGCATCATATAGCTTTCCTATGCAGCCAAGTGCATTCACTCCAAACAGGAACTTTTTCCAGTCAAAAGTTCAGTTTCAGGCTGCAGATGATATTTGGACCACTCAACATGATTGGCAGACATGGGACAATGGTAATCAGTGCTAAGATTCTGATTTTTTCATGCTAATTTCGGACACAATCTGACATTACTGTCATAATTGGCATTATTTAAAATCTCACAACTTTTTAGGAAACATTTTTGGTCAAAATTTTGTATTTAAATTTTTTGCATGTTTTTTAGGGGCTACTAGTTTCAAATCAATAAGGGGAATAGAAAATGCACACAGTAGTTATGTTTGGGTGGATAACAGGAGTAGAACATTCTAGTTGGTTTAACAATGCATTGGAACTAATGAATTACACACAAATAACTACATAAATCTGTAATAATGCCAACTATGTGTCAGTGAAAACATACAGACACTAAAATACATGCAAAAGCTGGGCAGCAAAAAGATGAAATGGCATAGAGTAACACTATATTTCCCTTCATTGTCATAATACCAGAGATGAAATTCAAATCCAAAAGAACATTATTTGCTTAAAAAATAGACAGGTCACAAATAGAATAGGTAAAGATTACCTCCTGAACATCATTTCAGTCTTAATTTTTTATTTTGTTTTTAAAGAGAATAAAGAAGAATCAGATAGGCTAAGAAAACAATTTAGAATTGCAATTCAGATTCTAACATTAGTTTACAGAAAGGTTTCTGATTGGTATATATTAGTTTCTTCAGCCATGCAAGACCATTTACACTAAAGGCACTTTTCAACCACTGGGACAAATGGTTCTTGTTTCTGAACTGTCATTTTGTATTTCGTCTGCAGAGTTATGTTTTCTTTTTCCATCATGGTGCAGCAAAATCAAGATTAGAATAGACTGACTGATCGAGTGACCAATCATCACCACGTCACTAAAGAACAGTTAGCTAGCAGTGCTATGAAAACAGGAAAGGTTTGTAATCAAACTATATTGAACTGTTTTCAAGTGGAACTGCTGGAATCGTTACTCAACCATGCTCAAAACTGTTCGGCCCAATGGTGGTGAAGTGCCTTATGACCAAGATAAGCTGAAAACCAAAACATTATTAAGATAATATAATTTAGGCTATATTCCGTAAACACATCTTTGTTATCAATCTCTTCAGTCCATTTTAAAATGTTGAATATGCATTAAGTTTCAGGTTTGGAGAAGACTATTAAATTGATTTATAGGTGTACACGCACACAGCCTGGAACTAAATGGATCAAAAGAGATGTGTTTCCCTTCCAAAGCCAAGTGGATTAATTTAATTAGTCCAGTCAGCAGTGTAACTATTGCAGAGACATTACGGCAGAGGTTCTACTTGCTAGTGTTTTTCTTAAGTGTATGGTTTTGGAATTCACCCTTAAGCCACGGGCACTTGGAAGAATTTAAATGTCAGTTAGAATGATTTTTATGAGAGTTTGATTAATGGTCACGATGTGGAAATGGGGGTGGTATATTTGTCTAAAACTGAACCTCATGTTCACACCTCTGTCTATTGGCTCTTTTTGTCTTAATCTTCCCTTTCACTCAATTGTTTAACTTCTATTCTGTCACCATCTATTCCTTCTTCTCATTTCACAACAGGACAGTAATTTTCACCCTCTCTTTTTATACCGATCCTCTCCAAATCCTTTGGATTTCACAGCCACTTTATCTTGATTAAGCCCCTAAATAAGTCAACTCCTCTCTTTTGCGTTCATCGGGTCTAATGGAGGCAGATCATAGGGTGTAGTGATGACAGCTTTATTGTACAATTAAAGGATCCTGCATGAATCCACATTATAAAGGAGAGAGAGAAAAAGAGATATGCTTGTCTCCTAAATCCTTTATCTATGCTCTCCTCATAAGTGTCTATATTGGTTTTTCAATTGAACAGATGACTGATTTTGATGGATATATTGAAAAATGTCTCCACCTGTGATAGCCATACAGTCCTTTCCCAGACTATCTGCACACAAAAATGACAAGAGCTGGCTGAAATCCCCAGTTCCAATCTGACTGGCTATTTTTACGAAACTTATAGGAGTAAGAGCACAAAGGTTCATTAAAAAGCCTATTTAAAAATAACATAAAAAAAAGTTATGGCATCAAATTTCAAATCTAAATATTCCCAGAGTTTTGTTTGTGGCACTTAGGAGCTGGTAAAATATATTAACTAACAGAGCTGTATATTACGCTTATAGTTTCTATGAAAAAAAACAGCACATATTACTTTTGGACAGAATGTCACTGGTAAATTAACATAGTAATTTACCAGTGAAAATCATTGTTTAGCACTAAAAACAATGCAAGTTCTTGCATGAACACACAAGCTATTGCGGAAACCTCCTCTCATTTAATTCTCATGATGAACACGCAGGGATTTCTAACCAAAATGCATAGATACTTTAGAGCACTTTTTAAGATTTAAAGCGAGTCAATGTCAACTGCCATTGTATTGAAAATATTGACTGGGATATTGATTACAACATCTTCTGTGTTCGGCATTAGAAATTAATTTGGGTTTGGAATGACATGAGGGTGTGCAGATAATTTTTGGGTGAACTATTCCTTAAAGCTCCCCAATGTCTGTTACCATAAAAAACTAAAACTATTTATTACCCAGATTGATTATCCAAAGAGCTTTTTAACCTACAAATCTTTACAACACCAAACAAGATCGACCAGCCTAAGTTAACCACTCATGTCTGGTAAGATTCTTTAAAAGTGACATTTCATTTGTAGCTTTCACTGAGTGACCTTAAGAAGATGCAATATAAAGGACAGAAATAGTCTTTCTGTGTCTGCTGTGTGACCCATTCATGCTCTGCAGAGCATGGCAAACAAGCATAAGCCAAAGCTACTGGACAAAATGCTCAACATTAACCTCACAATGACAAAAAACATCTGAATAATAAAAACGAACTATGACATACAAAGAGGAGCAGTTAGATCAGTGATATTGCACTGATGTTCTATATTTAGTACGGCGTAAACAAAAAAAATTAAGCATCATCAAAGCTTAAAAGACCAAAGCACCAGTATTAAGGGTGGCAACCTTTTGTTTTTTGCAGACGGACAGATCTGAGCAGACAAGCCCTACTGCTCTCCTTCTCTATAACTGCTCTAAGCATGTATACCTAAATGCCATATGCCATCTACCACCTAACCATATTTTGCAAGGAAAATTTGCTTTCGGGTTGGCAATCCCCTATTACGTTAAACTCCAGAGGTATTTTACAAATTGCAGTTACTTTTTATGAATATGGTACACTTTTGTTGTGTTTCCATGTTTTATGGGGACTTTCCATAGACATAATGGTTTTTATACTGTACAAACTTTATATTCTATCCCCTAAACCTAACCCTACCCCTAAACCTAACCCTCACAGAAAACTTTCTGCATTTTTACATTTTCAAAAAACATAATTTAGAATGATTTATAAGCTGTTTTCCTCATGGGGACTGACAAAATGTCCCCACAAGGTCAAAAATTTCAGGTTTTACTATCCTTATGGGGACATTTGGTACCCACAAAGTGATAAATACACGCTCACACATACACACACACACACACACACACACACACACACACCTCTCTCCACAGCTCCTCCCAGATAGTCCCCCAAAAATGTTAAATAACTGCCTCAACACTCCACTCACATAGGCCACTGAGCATATTAACCTCCCTCACAATCCACTCCGACCAGCAGAAAGGGGACTTATTAATACATAATTTGGGGTTCAGCCATATACTTAAGGCAACATTTAAATAAATGTCAGAATTTTTGTCCATACCGAGTGCAAATGCGAGATAAGGTGGAGTAACTTAAATTAGTTTAATAGAAAGGCTTTGCAATGCCAAAACAGTGGCAAGATCTTCCTGTTCAATACAAAACCAGGGAGGCGCTATCTCAGGTGGAAGTGAACGAAGAGCCAAATGTCTAAGACCGAATTCATAATATTAAAACAAAATCTTAGGTAGGACTAGCCCACCTTTGTCAATCTGCCTATGTAACTTATTGAAATGCAAACTTAGACATTTACCATTCCAAATGAAGGACTTCGCTATAATATCAAATTGCTTGAAAAAAGAGAGGGGGACATCAACAGGGAATTGTAGAAGGTAGTTGAATTTTGGAATACAATTCATTTTAATTACATTAACCTTTCCAATCTTAGATACATTTAATGAAGCCCACCTGCCCACATCACTTAAAAAAAACTTTTTATTAAGGGGTCAAAATGAACTCTCATGGAAATAAAATGTCCAAGTACTTAATGCCTTGTTTGGGCCACTGGAAGATGCCCGGTTGAAAAGTCGTCGCTGGGCAGTATGCTGTCAGAGCCAGAGCTTCAGATTTAGACTAATTGACACTGTATCCTGAGAAAGGAATTAATAATCCTGTGGAGGCAAGGAGAGATCTAGTGGGGTCAGAGATGAATAAGAAAATATCATCAGTGTAAAGCAAAAGTTTGCCACTGCCTCCTGCCATAACCCCTGGAAAATCATGTTCCTTTCTTATCATGGCTGCTAATGGTTCCAGGGCAAGACAGAACAATAATGTGGAAAGAGAGCAACCCTGCTGGGTGCCCCTATCCAGATTAATATAATCTGAAATTACTCCATTTGTTTGTACTGCCACTACCGGTTGTCTATAAAGTAATTTAATCCATACAAGTTTTCCCAAGCCCATATATTTCCAAAATCTTAAAAAGAGAATCCTATTATGTCAAATCAAACGCCTTTTCAGCGTCAAGTGAGATGGCAGCGATGGCAGTCTGATCATTCGCCACTGACCACATGATATTGATGAAATGCCTAATGTTATTAGAGGAGCTGTGGCCCTGAATAAACCCCACCTGATCTATATGTACAAGAGACGGCATAAATTCATCGGTTAGCAAGAATTTTGGACAATATTTTAACGTCTAACTGGATCAGGGAAATTGGACAGTAACTCTTACACTCAGTTGGATCTTTGTCCTTTTTAAGAATCAGACTAATCCAGGCTTGTGTTATGGTTGGCAGAAGCTTTACATTCTTTGTCCAGGAATTCCACCATATTCTGACCCTCTGCACCCTCAGGAATTCCAACAATTAGGTGTTATTCCACCGCTTACGGTTCTCCAAATCTTCCAGCTTTTCCAAGACACGCTCCAAATCCACCTTAGTCGCAAGTCGATTAGCAGCTAAATCCCTCTCCGATGACTCCAGATAATCAATCCGTTTCTCGACATCCGCCACTCTTGTAACCATCTCAGTGAATTTCATCTCCATGGCAGTGATCGATCGACGTATTACAGCAAGCTCCTCCAAGTCAGCAACAACCTTCGTCAGCACTGATGACATGTTCATCAATTCTCACCGGATTTCCTTCACCTCACTGGCCAAATTGGCTACCGGGCTTGTGGCCTGCAGCTTGGGGGCTTCAGCTTGAGCATGTAAGTGTCTTTTAATGTCTTCAGTGCACGAAGATTTTGAATTCTTTGACATATTGTCTTCCTAGAAGAGTTAAGAATCAAGGTGTATCGAATCTCACCGGTTTTATTACACAAAAAGTATTAAAACTAGCAAAGTGCCCAGAGCTCGGCGTTCACACGTCCGAACCTCGCATGGCGCCATACGACTCTCTTGTAAAACACTATTTTTAACAATATTAACAATATTATTTATTTATTATTTAAAGGGTTAGTTCACCCAAATATGTAAATGATCACATGACTTACCTTTACCATCCCAGATGTGTATGACTTCAGCAGAACCAAAATCAAGAATTTTATAATCCCATTTCAGCTCAGTTTGTCCATACAATGCAAATAAATGGGTGCCGTCAGGCTGCTGGCTGTTTGACAGTTCCAAAGGCATTATTAGGCAGCATAAAAGTAATCCACATTACTCCAGTCGATCAATTAATGTCTTATGAAGCAAATCGATGTGTATGTGTAAGCAACAAATCGATAATTATATGTTTTTCACTTTAAATAATTGCTTCCGGCCAGCGCTGGATTGCTGTTTGTAATTAACTAACTCTCGCATAACATTCGTTCCTCTCTTGTAAACAAAGTGCGCTTCCAACTTCCAGGAACGTTATGTGTGGACTGCTGACAGGAAGTGATTTTTAAAAGTTAATAAAGTTTAAATTATCTATTCATTTTGACACAAACTTATCGACTTGCTTCAAAAGACATTAATTGATTGACTGGAGTCCTGTGGATTACTTTTATGCTGCCTAAATATGACTTTTGGACCATCAAACAGCCAGCAGCCTGATGACACCCGTTTACTTGCATTGTATGGACAAACAGTGCTGAAATGTATATTTAATTTCGGTTCTGTTGAAGAAAGAAAGTCATACACACCCATGGATGGCTTAAAGGTAAGTAAATCATCATGAGAGAATTTAGATTTTTAAGAATTAACTAACCCTTTAATAATATTTGGCTGTCCCAGATTATCTGAAGTCTAAGTATCTCCTTTTATTGACCATTTGTTTAAAAAAAAAAAGTTTCAGAGTTTCAGGCCCTATTTTGTACTATATTTATGAAAGTGCCTGCTATAAAAACTATGACACTATCACTGTCCTTATAATAACACAACTAATAACTGGCAAATTGATGACCTTTTTGATGTCTGTTAATAGTGACTATCTCTGTTTCTATTTTACACAGTATTCCCTTTTGCAAGTGGAGTTCAAAATTATTATCATATAACTCCTGGCCCCAAAGTGTGAAGTTTTAGCTGGTTTGAATACTTTTCTGGATTTTCCTAATAGAAACATTCAGTTACAAGACCTTAGACTCTGCAATGCAATGCATTTTACTGTCAAACTAATTCAATTATATCACTCAATTAGAGCCTTGTTTTAACTGGCCAGATGGAAATTTCTGTTTTTGTTGTATGGCTGCCATTGTTGTAAAATCCCCTTTAAAATCCTTTTAAGCATGAATTATGTCTCTGTGGTCAAAGAACAAAAGCAAGAGCTCAGCAAACTGCTCAAGTACAACCCTAAAAAAGCTATTCTTTTGTACAATCTTTTTTTATGTTCTAAGAGAGAACAAAGCTAGATTTTAATTAAGACCAACAGCGATTTCACTGCAGATTTGGTAAGTATATTTCTTCTGCAGCCGATGTGGTAAAAAGGTGTTGTTAAGTGCCTTACAGCATTACACAAGAAAGAATCGTTCACCTAAAAATGAACATTCTGTCATCATTGACTCAGCCTCATGTTATTACAAACCCATATGACATCTTAAAAAAAAAAAAAATCTAAAGGAAAGAATAAAGTGGTCCATATGACTCGTACACGATCCAAGTCTTATGAGGTCATATAGTATATAAGGAGAGTTCACCCAAAAATAACAAATCTCTATTCATTTACTCACCCTTATGATATCCCTGGTGTGTATGACTTTCTTTCTTCTGCTGAACACAGTTGAAGAAAAACAGAAAAACATCTTTGCTCAGAAGGTCATTAAAATGCTATTGGATGGTGATCAGACTTTCAAAACTCTTGACAGTTCTCCAGTATGTTGCTCAGGCCTGATCAGACTCTTAACATTTGTGACAAATTCATTGACCTTAACTACTGAACCGTACAAGTAACGGCAGGGAAGATGGAAGACAAGAAGAAAAAAAAATAAAGGTGTGGCAGGGAGAACTATCGAACAGCATTCAAATGAAGTGAGGGAGAAAATTAAAGGTGACAGAGTTGTCTTTACCAGTGATGACCAGCTTCTTGACCCGGGGTTTTTCAGGTTACATTTACAGAAAAAAAAAAGCATTCCATGACCTAGATATGGAAGACAACAGTATAATCAGATAACAGTAATTAAAGTGATATATCACCCAAAATTGTAATTCTGCCAACATTTACTCACCCTCGTGTTGATCCAACCTATATTACTTTTTTTGTTGTCTGTAGAACTCAAAATGAGATGCTATGCAGAATGAAAGCCTCAGTCACCATTCACTTTCATCGACTGGAAATAGTTGCAATGATGACTGAGGCTAACATTTTGTTCAACATCTCTCTCTGTGTTCACAGAGGAGAGAACATGTTATGGCTTTGGAACAACATGAGGGCTGAGTAAAGGATTTTCAATTTTGGATGAACTCTCCTTTTAATAATCTAACAAGTCATTCAAATACAGATTCATGCTGGGCTGCACATTCATCCATTACAGGGTTATTAGACCCATCTCAGCACCCTACATGACAAATCCATTATGTTTGTGGACGGTAAATACACAATGCCCAGAACCACTTAAGCACCGCAGGCAGCATGGTGCTGGAGGTGTGAAATGTGTCTAACAGCAGGTGCTAAATGCTTATGAAAAAGACACAGAAATGTGTCACTGCTATTTCTAATGTGGGGAAAAAATAAAAGCGACACAAACACTTTTAGTAGCTGCGACCAGCCGAGCTACGCGTGTGCTGAAGAAATGCTCACAGAAGCTTCTGAAGAAAAACATGTGCCAAGAAAATAAAGGAATACTAATGTCCAACTCTAGCACAGCAAATTTCGCACACAACAACAGTGTGTAACTCAGTCTCCTTGTCCACCGGTTTCCACAGCTGAATACTCTTATCTATTGGTAATCTGTAAGATATTTTGCAAGTTTTTTTTTTGTGCAATTTAATGGAACAGGTCACCCCAAAAAATAAGTTATGACATAATTTACTCACATCATGTTGTTACAAACCTGTATAACTTAAAATAACGGACTGATCTGAGTGATTCACTTATGAATTGGACATTGCTACTCTCATAAATATGGTAAGAAGAGCAAGCATTAGCCTGATCTCATGAAAATTTAAGGGATATTTCACCCAAAAATGAAAATTCTCTCATAATTTACTCACCCTCATGCCATATAAGATGCGTATGATTTTCTTTCTTCTGCTCAACACAAATGAAGATTCTTAGAAGAATATCTCAGCTCTGTTTGCCCTCACAATGCAAGTGAATGATGACCAGGAATTTTAAGGTCCAACATTGATATTAAGGAGGCATAAAATAATCCAGTGTTTAAATCCATATCTTCTGAAGCAATATGATAGGTGTTAGTGAGAAACAGATCAATATTTAAGTCCTTTTCTACTATCAATCTCCACCGTTGACCAGTCCCAACCAGTAGGTGGCTGAATGTGAAAGTCACTTCCACTAGAATGTGGAAGTGAAAGTGTAGATTTACAGTTAAAAAAAGGATTTAAATATTGATCTGTTTCTCGCCCACACCTATCATATTGCTTCAGAAGATATGGATTTAACAACTGGAGTCTTATGGATACATTTTTGTGGTAAGCAGGGCGATGCCGAGCGGCATCCGGGCAGAGCGAGGTCGGGAAGATAAGTGGTGAATGACTTCCACCTGTGTGCCACACTGGTCTCGTGTTCCAGTGAGGGGAGGTGGGAGTATTTGAGTAGGGGAGACAGTAGCAGACGGGGAGAGAGAGAGACGCATAAGCGATGTGTTTGTGTGTGACTTTGTCTTGAATGTGTGTGATGAAAAGCAGCACGTGCAGTGAATGTTTCGGCTGAAAAGCCTTATTGTGTGACACTGAAATGTTTATGATGCCTACGTGTTGTCAAGCCGGTCCCAGCTTCCTCCTTGTCCATCTTAAGAACTCGTTACACTTTTATACTGCCTTTTGGATCTTCAAATTTGTGGTCACCATTCACTTGCATTGTGAGAACCAACAGAGCTGAAATATTCTTTTAAAAATCTTTGTTTGTGTTTTGCAGAAGAAAGTAAGTCATACACATCTGGGATGGTATGAAGGTGAGTAAATCATGAGACAATTTTCATTTTTGGGTGAACTCTCCCTTTAAGTGACTGTGATCATATTTTTGCGAAATCATATCTTGTGGTTGACCATAGGGCAGCAAAAATCGCATTAGTTCAGAGGTGAAATGTTCACCGTGTGTTATCGAGTTTTAAATCAACAATACCTACCTACCTCCCTACCCCAAACCTAACAGATAGTGTCATTAATGCAAATGTGAGATGAAAAATAGATAAAGATTTTTAAGGTTAATGCTGCATCAAGTTTTAAATCACCATAACCTAACTCCCTTCCCTAAACAATACTGTCATAAAAAGCAAAGTGTGACAAACGCAATTTCTGAAGCAACCATGTCAATTTGTGGTGCTTTTATGACTCTTTCAGCTCACTTGCCGACTCACATGCTCTTCTGGACTCGTACCCGGGGCCTTTGAACTGAATTGCAATGCTCGATCAGTTGATTACACTTGAAAAAGCATGTAAATGCAGTTGGTTATGTAATGCAATGTTAAAATTTATCTTCTTACAAGTCATGTGTACAAGTGTTTAAATGTCATAATAAGCACTGTCTGAGGAACAGGGTGAAAAGTTAATGTTTATGAACTGTGTGTGAAAGGGAATCAAATAGCTGTTGTAGCACTTCTATTGTTCATTTTACCACAAAAGTGCATGGATTCAGAAATATAATTTTGCAAAAATGTAGGTATAGTAACACGATTCCATGAAACCAGGTTGGCTAGGGCGGATGTCAATCCAAAGAAGATGCTAAATGTTCTGCATTAGTCATATGGACCACATTTTTGTTTGGAAGATTCTATTTGCATCCTGGTGCAAATAATGGTATATGCTATTTACTCCTCAGTGCAAATAGTGGCAGACATGATTTGCAGCCTAACCCTGGTGCAAATAATAGTAGTTCTCTTACGAGAGGTTCTCTCGTATTGCGTAAGCTAGCTTACGCTATGGGAAAGATTCATCTTTTCTGAGATATTGAAGCCAAAAAATTATCCTTAATTTTGTATCCATTGTCAACGCAGTGCAGCAACTGCATACCTTGAGTGGGCTAGCTAGCGAGCTCATAGGTTGCTCTGCGGCAACTGCTGCAGCCTATAGACGAACTTGAGTGAACTTGCGTCCAATGACAGGCACCCGCGCCGTCACTGTATCAAAGCCCGCCAAAATGGGCGTGGCTAGAGTGCATATAAGCGTAAGTTCGTAGGCTGGAACCCTGATTTTCATCTATTCAGCGAAGCTCTTCGCATCTCTGAACTGCAGAAGCCGCGTCGCCGTTCGAGGGGCATCTAGCAAGCTTGGACAGCGCTCGAAGAAGCCGGCCGTCTTCGCCACCTTCAGCCGTCCTGCGAGCTACGCCATCCGGCGACGTATCCTTTTAGAGCAAGCTAGTTCTTCAGCTGAACTTCACAAAAGAGCAACGAGCATCTTTTTAAAGATGCCTCGCACCACCTGCGCCTCATGCCGCGCCCCTCTCAGCGCCGGAGACCGCCACCTCATATGCGCTCTCTGCCTGGGACTGGAACATGCAGAGCTCGCCCTCGCTGACGGCGGATGCAACCTCTGCGAGGAGCTTCCGATGTCGACCCTGCGGGCTCGACTCGAAGCACTCAAAACCGAAGCCACCGCGCCGCCTTTCGTTTCGCCGCGCAGAAAGAAGCGCCGCTCCCAAAGGCTGCCGGAACCGGTGTTAGAAGCGACTACCTCGCCGGAGCCTCTCCCTCGAGCCTCGCTTTCACCCTCCCCGCCCCCCCGGGACGCGCAGTTGCCGCCGAGCGGCCACACTGTTGCCATCTCGGATGACGAGGCGGAGGATAAGGGCTGCTGTTCCATCATGGCTTCGGACAGCGAGGAGTGGTCAGGCTCCCAAGCCTCCTCCTCGGCCCAGGAATCCAGCAGGACCCGCGCCGGAGTCGAGGAAGAAATAACGCGCCTCCTCACACAGGCCATCGACCGCCTCGGGCTCCAGTGGTCACCACCCTCTGAGCAGGCTCCCAACAGACTCGACGGCTGCTTTCTTCTCTGTATGTAAGTCCCATGCCCGTGACTATGCTCGCGCATCACTTCACAGATGTGACTCTTTCCCCATTTACCTCAATCGGGAAGTCACTCACAGAACAGCCTGTCCCTGCTGTATGCGAGCAGTCATGCATAAGCACAGTAAGCGCGCTCACACATTCTGTTCAGCTCGCTGTGTGCGGCAATCAGGGCGACTTGGCCATTCACCCTCTAGCGTTACGCTTCAAAGCGTGGAAAGCTATCCCAGGGATATCCAAATGGGTGTTAAGCACAATAAAACAGGGCTATTTGCTACAGTTCGATCGCCGCCTCCCCGCTTCAGAGCTGGCTCGAAACTACTGTGAACACAGAAGCAGCCTGCATGCTTCGTTCAGAAATAGCAAACCTTCTGTGCAAAAGGGCCATAGAGAGAGTGCCACCTTCTCTGAGCTGAGTCGGGTTTTACAGCCGTTATTTTCTTGTCCCCAAGAAAGACGGCGGCCTCAGACCAATATTAGATCTCAGGGTTTTGAACAAGGTGCTCGCAAAAAGACCGTTCAAAATGCTTACAATCAGGAAACTCCTTGCGCATGTGCGCCAGGGGGACTGGTTTATTTCTCTCGATCTGAAAGATGCCTATTTTCAGATTCAGATAAATTCCCGTCACAGGCCATTCTTGAGATTCGCCTACGACGGCCAGGTTTATCAATACACCGTCCTTCCGTTCGGCCTGTCTTTAGCACCCTGTACTTTCATGAAGTGCATGGATGCGGCGCTCGCACCCCTGCGGAGTCAGGGCTTGCGAATTCTGAACTATTTGGACGATTGGCTGATTTTGGCACAGTCACATACGGAGCTTCTGTCTCACAGGACAGTTCTCCTCAGTCATCTGAACAGTTTGGGCCTTGCAGTCAATTGGACCAAGAGCTCACTACAGCCCAGTCAGGCAATTTCCTTCCTTGGAATAGAACTAGACTCCATGGCGATGACGGCTCGCTTATCTACACAGCGCCGTGTTCAGTGACTAGCCACGTCCTTTCAGATGAACAGCCTCACGCCTCTGAAAAAATTTCAGAGAATGCTAGGTTACATGGCCTCAGCCGCAGCAGTACTTCAGCTGGGTTTACTGTGCATCGCCCGCTTCAGCATTGGCTGAACACCAGCTGTCTCGCCGGGCTTAGGCCACGGGCCGCCAGCCGATCAGAGTGACTCAGACCTGTATCTCAGCTCTGCAGCCCTGGGCAGTGGCCGAATGGTATCAGTGGGGAGTGACGATGGGAGCTGTATCTCGTCGAAAAGTCATCTCGACAGACGCGTCCAACACGGGTTGGGGCGCGGTCTGCGAGGGCTCTCCGGTTTTTGGCCTATGGTCAGTTCAGGAAAAGCTCCTTCACATAATTGTCTGGAAATGATAGCGGTCGAGTACGCGCTCGTGCGCTTCCTCCCGGTCATTCAGGGTCACCACGTCCTGGTCCGTTCGGACAACAGATCGGTGGTATCCTATCTAAACTGTCAGGGCGGTGTCAGATCCAGGAACCTCTTCCATCTGACAAAACGCATACTGAGTTGGTCCCAGTGCCACCTGCGCTCGCTGAGGGCGACGCACGTGCCAGGCCCTTCCCTCCCGTCTCGCTATTGCCACAGGTAATGCAGAGGATCAGGGAAACGCGTCACTCGGTGCTCCTCATAGCCCCGCGCTGGGAGAATCAGACATGGTTCCCGGAGCTTACGCAGCTGTCACTGACAGCCCCGTGGCCCATTCCAGTGAGAGCAGATCTCCTCTCTCAAGCTCGCGGCACGATCTGGCATCCCCACCCAGAGCGCTGGGCGCTGCACGCGTGGGTGATCAACGACTACCCGTCGCTTTGCCAGAAGGAGTAATAAACACTATCATACATGCTAGAGCCCCTTCCACGAGAAGACTCTACGCATCCAAATGGTCTGTGTTTTCAAAATGGTGCACCGACAGAGACCTGGACCCACGGACATGTGGGGTGTCGTCGCTGCTCGTGTTTTTACAAGAGCTGCTGGATAAGGGCAGATCCCCATCCACGCTCAACGTGATGCGTGACGGCCGTCGCGGCGTTCGCTGAACCCCTGCACGGCCAGTCACTGGGAAAAACGAGCTGGTCATCCGCTTCCTCAGGGGAGCTAGAAGGATGAACCCCGCGCCCCCATCGGTTCCTATCTGGGATCTTTCCGTAGTTCTCGAAGCTATGAAAGCCCCCTTTCAAACCGCTTCAATCCGTGGATTTGAAATACCTTTCACTCAAAACCGTTTTTCTGACTGCCCTGTCATCAGTTAAACGTGTGGGAGACCTTCACGCGCTGTCTGTCAGCGCTGCATGTCTTGAGTTTGGACCAAGTGACTCCAAGGTCATTTTAAAGCCTAGACACGGCTATGTCCCCAAGGTGATCGGTACTCCTTTCAGAGCACAAATCATTTCCCTATCGGCGCTGCCAGCATCCGATAGCGAACGCGACGCCAATCTCCTTTGCCCAGTCAGAGCACTGAGATTGTATACTGCGCGCTCCGCCTCTTTCAGACGCTCTGAGCAGCTTTTCGTTTCGTTCGGAGGGCGCACCAAGGGTTTCGCCGCCTCGAAACAGACACTGTCTAGGTGGATAGTGGACGCTATTGCTGCCGCGTACGCGTCAAAAGACCTACCATGCCCGTTAGGCATTAGGGCTCACTCCACTAGAGGCATGGCCTCCTTGTGGGCATGGTCCAGCGGGATTTCCATTCACGACATATGTGTGGCAGCGGGCTGGGCTTCCCCCTCCACCTTTGTCAGATTTTACAATCTGGAAGTGCCCGCCCTGCAGGCAAAACTACTAGCGGTTTAATACGCTACAGCTCCCCTGGTGAGCTGCACTGATGGGACACATTCCACACAGACCGGCACCGCCGCTCTGTCTTTTCCTTCCCACTATGTGCTTACGTATTACACACACACTGGCCCGCACTCTTGCCGTCCAAATATTATTTCCCCACTCACAAGGGCTCCCCCGGGTCCCCCCACCCCCGCGCGGGCGCCTGTCATTGGACGCAAGTTCACTCAAGTTCGTCTATAGGCTGCAGCAGTTGCCGCAGAGCAACCTATGAGCTCGCTAGCTAGCCCGCTCAAGGTATGCAGTTGCTGCACTGCGTTGACAATGGATACAAAATTAAGGATAATTTTTTGGCTTCAATATCTCAGAAAAGATGAATCTTTCCCGTAGCGTAAGCTAGCTTACGCAATACTCGTTCCCTCTTCTAGAGAGAACCGAGGTTACGTAAGGTAACCGATTCGATTCTAATTGCACCCTGGTGTAAATAGTGTCAGATACTAATTGTACTCATATTAAATACTAACATACAGTATATGGGCATCGATACAGTGTTTATTGTGTTTATTTAGAGTCCCACAGACACACTACATTAACCACTACCCCTAACCTAACCTTAGAAAAACTAACCTTGCTTTTACTACAATAACCATACATTTCACCATAGTATTCTGAAGTAAAATTATAGTAACCACAACGTTAACCATGGTTACTATATTACCACCATATTACTGTAGAAACACCATGGTTAACTGCAGTAAAACTATGGTTTCTGCTAAAACATTGTTATTAAAATATTAGTAATATAGTGATGCAATCTACGCACAAGCAACGCCGAGCCGCGGGAATGAGCGTGATCGACAGACCCCGCCTCCGGATCAAACCCTTCTCTGCACTACCTGACATTCACCGTGACCAAATCACTGCAAATTAATCGACATTTATTTGTATCTATTATTTGAAGTACTTTTTAAAGGGAATATTAAGAGTTGAAACAGGAAATCTGATGGGAAAAAGAGTAGGACAAAAGGCGGAAATCGAACCGGGGTCGTTTGGACAACAATACACAATCACACACCATCATTACACCCCACGCAATTTGTCTCTCCTCTGCAGAAGATAGAGCCACAACTCTGCCTGTTTATCATTTCAAGTGGTAATATTCGGTGCTAAATTATAGGTGCAGCAGATGATTATTATTGCATTGTTTACCAGACCTGAATGCCCTTGGATCAGGTGGATGCTTATAAAATACAAAAAGTAATTGAGGCAAAATATAAAAAGACTAGATTTATGTGTCAAAATATAAAAAAGACTTGATTTGTGTCAAATGTGTCAATAAAGTGACGCATTCAAATGACAGGGACAATGACTCGCACCTTGCACCAAAAAACAAACACACAGTGCAATTTAACATGTACAATCAAAACTTATTACACATAATGTCTCACTATAACCCTAGGTTACCCAGTAGAAACTAGGAAGCATATAATCATCCATCTGTGCACCCTGTGGAAGTGCCCTGAAAGGAAATATATATAAGAACATGACAAAACACTGTGCATGAAGTTTTTTTTAGACTTCTAATAGTCACCGTTTCAGAAGACACCTAATGGTCACTGTTATGGAGACAAATTCTGCAACAAAGGCCTGCACACATATAGCTGGGCTGCACATGGCTCATCCTCCAATCGTGTTTTTCTAATTCTCTTCATCTCTCCTTCCTCCTCCTCTCACAGCCGATTTCCACTCATTCATTTTGACTTCGCCACATGCTCCGCCACTTTTGACACACTCTTGAAACCATGAATCGACCTCAAAACCAGTCCACCCCGTTCACATTCGGTCATTCAGCACCAACAAAGGGAAGACCTGGTCCCAGTTCCTCTTCCTTCCCCTTTCTCCTTCATATTAAGGGTACTACGCCGCTCGCTGTGCGGGAAATCCAATTACCCATCCGTTGCATAAGCATTTGTTCAGTAATTCAAACTAATAGTCCGTTGGGTATCATTAAGCATCTGGCATACAGTTTTACTGACGTGGTAATTGAGAGCCTTCAACATTTGAGTGGCACATATTAATCGCTCGTAACAGGCTCATAAACACAAAAAAAAAAGGACATTGACAAGTGAAAAATCACAAAACAAATGCTAAAAGCTTGTGCAATTTTAAATGTGGTGTGTGTGTGTGTGCGTGTGCTCTATCTTTTAAAGCAGAAAGTGGTTAGGGGGAAATAACAGTGTTTTGCATTTATTTGCAGGGTAGCATAATCACAATGTAAACTAATAACCATGGTTTTGATGTACAGCATTAGTAAACTGTGTCAGAAATGTGCAGTAGGGATCTGAACATTCATTCAAACTCTAGCAGCAAAACTTGTTAATGCATACAAATATGAGCTTATGAATCTTTCAACTTGCCATTAAAAGCAGCCCTAGTGTTTATTCAATTTCAGGTAAATTATATTATGTGCCGTATATGAAACACAAATAAAAATAGAATATACTTGTAACTAATAAACAATATATACTGTAGCCTATATGAAAAGTGCAACAGATTAAAAAAAAAGAAAAAATAATAAACATTAATTTGATTTAAAATTCAAAACACACAGAATAAGGGGAGTGAATTTCTTTACTCATCATTTCCCCGTCCTTGTACGAAGTCGTTTTTGATCAGGTTTTCACTCTCTTTCTCCTCTGGATTTCGGTCAATGATCTCTAAGACAGGACTAAATTCAGCTGTCACAGGATAGTGAGAATTAGGAGAATACCAAGACGTGGGACATTCTCATTCAACGCCTTCAAGTCTCATTCAGCCTCTTGATACCAATAGAAATCTCGCTTTCAGATTGAAATTGATGAACATTGCACAATGGTGTGCACTGTGAAAAGTGTCTACCATTGCAGTACCTGATGGACAGGTATGTCCATTGGGGAGGAGATGTCCGGTATGTTGTGCCGATGTTTGGGACATTTAGAAATTAGTTTTAAAGAGTGTCCCCTGCCATCAGGGGACTTTCCACTCATCAATCCCATGATCCTCTTTGCTGGACATAGAGAGAGAGAATGTGAGCATCAAACAGCCTTTGGAACTGGATCTATGACTTTAAAAGCTGAAATTAGTAAATTTTTTTGGCAGACTATTATAAAATATATATATTTTAAAACAGCAATTATTTTGTTTATAATTTTTGTTTAGAGGTGGAATTAGCTGTTCAAATTCAGATTATAGAAATACAGGTTCAAATTTAGAAATTTAGAACTGCAAATACAAATCTCTCATTACGATTTCAGAAATTCAGATATTCTGTGAACAAACTACACCAAAGATCAAGCAAAGCTGTGTTATTTACTTGTGCCACCAAACAGATCTATGCAGTTACAGTTAATTCCACCTCTAATAGACTTTATGCTACAGCCATCTTTAATTTTTTATGAGAATGACAATGAGGCTGTGAGGGATAGACTTAAATGGCACAAATGGTAGAAAGATGTATAATGCTCCTAGATCACATCTGATTTTCCACAACTTTTCTGGAGTTCTTTGTATCCTGAATTTTCATGGACAGATATTTTATCAATGTTTTGTCCACGGAACGATCCAAAAACACCTTAAACTGCAGTACAACACCTTAAACTGCAGTACAGCCCATCGAAGAGACCAAGTCTACCCTCTCATCCTCGTTGTCATTCCCATTAAACATGAAAGATGGCGCTTTGCATTTTTAAACAGCAAACATTTGTTTTGAATTTTATTAAATATATCATGTCTAGAATTCAACAAATTATAGATTCAAATATATTTGACGGGCCCAAGCACCGTGGGTCCATTTCCACTTGGTGGCTTTTTAAAAACAATGCATGATGGACACATGCATTTGGTCGAGTAAACAAGAAAGACACAATGTCTTACCTTCTGCTCAGACATAATGGTTAAAAACTTTGATGTGTGCGGCCAATTAAATACATTTCTATTTATGTAAAGTTTTGGAATACCCTTGAACATCTATTGTTGCCAGCCGGAGGCCCTAAGACCATGACCCTCCATAGCCATAAGTGTTATTAAACATATGTGTTTAGTTTGTCAAATACACCCGAATACACCACAACATTATGTAATTTGATCAGTTGCCATGACAACACTTTTCAAGATATCAAGAATCCCTTCACAATTTTATATCAGCTGTATCTTGACATTATTGTTAACTATTTTGAAGCAATTTGTAAGAAGACTATTTCAAAGTCTGTTGTAAGTGCCACACTTCCTGCTGCCAGTTGGTGGTGCTATTACCATGACCCATAATAGCCACATCCATGTGGTCAGCCCCACTCAGCTGAATTTCAATCATAATCATACAATGCACACAGAAGATATAAGGCACTTTCTGTTTCCCATTTTTCACGGGCGACAGTTCAAAATATAAAAAAATCTGTTCGCAATTTTGCATCTACAATGTCTTGGCATGATATTGCTTTTTCAGAAAACTGCCTGTGATTTTCAGAAAATTCCTGTTAGGTGGAGCTAATGACTGAGTATGAAAGTTGTTCAGTTTGATGAAAACTATATATACTGGCTCCCAAATGTTTGTAATAATGTACAGAATTTGCTCTTATGGAAAGAAATTGGTACATTTATTCACCAAATTCATTCAACTTATCACAATGTATAGTAAGGACATTTATAACATGAAAAATTCCTTTTACAATTGGAAAAAAAAAAATCAGAACTCAAACTACTTCAAAGAGTTGTCATCAAAAAATCCTCCACGTGCAGCAATGACAACTTTGCAGATCCTTGACATTCTAGCTGTCAGTTTGTCCAAATACTCAGATGACTTTTCACCCCACACTTCCTGTAGCACTTGCCATAGATGTGGCTGTCTTGTCGGGGACTTCTCACACACTTTACAGACTAGCTGATCCCACAAATGCTCAATAGGGTTAAGACCCATAAAGCTCTTTTCCAATTATCTGTTGTCTAATGTGTTTCTTTGCTCACTCTAACATTTTCTCTTTTTTTTTCTGTTTCAAAAGTGGCTTTTTCTTTGCAATTCTTCCCATAAGATCTGCACCCCTGAGTCTTCTCTTTACTGTTGAACATGGTGTTGAGCGACTAGAATTCAATGAAGGCATCTATTTCTCAAAATAGAGACTCTGATGTACTTATCTTCTTGTTTGGTTGTACATCTGGCCTTTAATATCTATTTCTATCCTTGTTAGAGCCAGTTATCCTTTGTCTTTGAAGACTGTAGTGTACACATTTGTACGAAAGCTTCAGTTTTTTTCAATTTCAAGCATTGTATATCCTTCAGTCCTCAAAACAATGACTTACTGATGAGTTTCTAGAGAAAGCAGTTTCTTTTTTTGTATATTTTTGACCTAATTTTGACCTTGAGACATGCAAAAACACAATGTTAAGCTTCATTTAATGAACTTATATCTATTATAATTGAACTATAGCTTTCAATTGTGTTTGATATAATGACAAGTGATTTTTTAGTACCGAATTAGCAATTTAGCATGATCTCTCAACGATAAGGTGTTGGAGTGATGGCTGCTGGCAATGGGTCCAGTCTAGATTTAATCAAAAATAACTTTTTCAAACAGTGATGGTGCTGTTTTTTACATCAGTATTGTCCTGACCATATGGGATCAGTTGAATGCAACTTTGGTGAATTAAAGTGCCAGTTTCCTTCCAAAACAGCTAAACCTGTACATTATTCCAAACCTTTGGCAGCCAGTGTATGTACCAATTTTGTTGACCATATGTGAAAAATGGGGGTGCTACAGAGCCCCACCCCTACAAATTTGCCCAGACCTAATGGCTGACGACTCTGATGTGTGTGCAAAATTTCAAGAGTTTCACACATGGTAAGTACCCCCAAAGTACCTAAAACCTTAAAGAGAATAACAGTAATAAGAATAATCCTTACAAAATCAATAGGGCCTCAGCAATTTCAGTGCTTGGGCCCTAATAATAATAATAATCCTTAGGAGAACAATAGGGCCTCTGCACTTTTAGTGCCTGGGCCCTAATAATAATCCTTGGAAGAACAATGAGGCTAATCTAGATGAAAATGTGATGCTACCTCAGATATGTATTTATTATCCTACGGGAAGGACCAATCACAGCTGTAGCTGTAATAGTTTGTATTGAAGTGATGCGTAGCTACATTTTAGGAGAAGTGCATGTCAAGCTATGATGAAGAAGAATAAACCAGCCTTAAATCAAGTAATCCAAAGTAATCAAGAAAAACTAAAGAATCCAAAGAAAGAAGCCTTGTTAGTTTCATCCTAAACTTTACTCAAAGTAAAAAGAAAATCTACTATCTTTTGGAGCATTTTGTCTTTTTTCCCTCATTGGCCAAAGTTTGAATCCTGGCAATTTGATGGCTGAAAGGAAGGAGAGTTCATCATTCACTGTAATCACTTGGAACAGCTATGATTAGAATTCAAAACTTCCCCAATCACAGTCTTTGATGAGTGTGTGTGATGAAGTGACTCTGATCCACTTATTCTCTCAACTATGTCTCTTCCCTCCTTCCTCACATCCCTACATCATTACATCTAATTTTTGCTAGTGTTGTAGACTTGCAGCTTGGCTCTGCTACCAGTGTCTTTATGTACCATGAGGGCTATCTATTACTGCCCATAACAGATATTAGATTGTAAAACATGTAATACATTTTATTAGCATCCAACATTAGATTAAGGTTACTCACCTCTTCCTGATTAGGTGTTAGGTGAGGAGTGTTTATACTATATTATATATTGTATTCCTCTACTATCACTCTCTATCCCATTCTAATGAATGTGAAAGTTAATGAATAAACAAAACCTTTTGGAAATAGGTCCTCTTATGTAAACTGTTTTATTTCCATTAGTTAATCTGGAAAGAATGTGCATATTTAGCTGTGATTGGTTAGACAAGATGTGATACAATGATCACTGGAAAAAACTGTTAAAGTCAACATGAAATGTAGTTTGCAATCCATTTAACATCCATGATGTGATATTTTCTGAGAGCAAAAGGATATTCAAAGAGTGACATTTTTTTTCTTAATGTGGAGTCTGGTTGGAGGGAAGTGGGAAAGTGGTTGAAAAGTAAGAGGGGCTGGTGATATCCACCAAATAGGAAAGTAATTTCAGAGTTGGACCAATATATTGCAATTTAATGAAAGAGTATAAAGATATATATATATATATATATATATATATATATATATATATATATATATATATATATATATATATATACACACATATTAGGGCTTTCAATAGATTAACATTTTGAATCGAATTAATTACATGGAATTAATTAATCGTGATTAATCACATATACAAATATTTGTTGAGAAAGCCCCTCATATAACAATAATTAAATATATAAAGATTATTCATATTTATATCAATATATAACATTATACATAGTTACCTTTAAATATTTCAAAATGATATATATATATATATATATATATATATATATATATATATATATATATATATAAATAAAAATATTCAGATAATTAAAATGCATTACATTCCTGTAGCAGAAGAGTTAATCATTGATAAGACAATACGAAAAGCGGTTTTAGAATACAATGTATTGTTTACTACCATATTATTGATCATAAGTCACTGCATTCAGTTCACAGCAATCCATTTCACAAGTGAATTTGTCAATCAGTTGGAGATTTATTATGAGGGCTTGTTTAAGGACCCGTCAATTTACATCTACGTCAGACTTTTAAAAAAATGTTTTATTAATGCTTACAAAACTTTTACATCTAGAGCCAAGAGGTATATTAAAACAAACAACAACAAAAAGAAAAATAAACAAATAAACAGTTCAATAAAAAAATATAAAATTGTTTACATATTTCAATACACTTTACAGCTTTCTTGTTACTCAAATTGGAAATTGTTCTTAGGTATGGCTGAAATTAAAACGAATGGTTTATAACCACCATAATTACATTTATGAATAATAAACTTTGCCAACAAAAGCAGAACATTTAAATCTCTCTACAAGAAAATAATTAGTGAGGTAGTTCTTATAAATAAGTTTGAAGGAAATTTCTTTGATTTTATTCGTGATAAAATTTTTATGGGGTAATTTCCAAATTTTTCACCAGCTCATACAGCTGAAATTTCACTTACTGCCCTCTGGAGTAAACAGGTGGTACTACAAGCTTGCATTTCTCAGGACTCTTCCTTATTATGGTCTGTGGGCATGCGATTAATGTACAGTATTTTACATTTTATATATCTATATATATATATATATATAAAATACTGTACACTGATGAATTGTGCAAAATAAGACCTGGAATGAGCAATAAGCAAGTACATATGGTAAATTTTTATTTCAAATAAACAATTCCCCTGAATGCAGTGTTTAATCCCTAAATCCATTCAAAATGTATATGGAAAAACGTCAAGGTGACTGTTGTAACCTCTGTTACAGGGCATCTTGAATGGAAGACCCCTTGTGTCACTTAATTCGACACAACGTCAAGTGAGTTACAGAAGGGGAACAAAACACAATCCCATGCTGTGTTCCATGTCATCCAGGAGTTTTAAGACCTGACTCTCTAACCTTAATCTTTAATCATCAGCAACAAAACACAAACTGGCATCAGGTCATCTGGAAAGAGCAGCAGTGACATTTTTGACAGCATAAAACTCAAAAGAATGAATCCCTAAGGATTAGTTGTCAGATCTAGAGCCAAGTACAGAGCATTAAAGCTTCTTCAATAAGACAACAGAGCATCTGGCTGATTCCTCTCAATCTCTTTAAACACCCACAAACACACACACACAGCACAAAAAATAATATGAAACCATAATCAAATCTGTTGAATAAATGAATGCATCAGTCTGAAAGCTTGCTTAGTATCTCTCCGGTGACACATCAGTTTTCAATCTTTTTTCCCATCCTGCCTGCATTTTCTCTCTTTATCACTCCCTTCCTGTTGCCATGTCACTCTCTCTTGACAAGATCCCACCTGTGATATTGCATGTGACAGCCAATGCCATGCTTGCAACTGCCCTGCAGCCTAAACAAGGCAGACAGGGCAGATCTGTCTGTCAGTCACACTTGTCACCTGCTGTTTCACATGCTGGGAGGTGAGGTGCTATTCCACTGTCTGATTTACAAGCTCACATTAAAAGCAGACTAATGCCCGGACTCTGAGAAACCTACCAATTCTTTCACCATGCAATTCCACCAGATGGAAATGTGTGAGAAATGGAAAGTGATGGCTTGCTCGGCAGTCAGGTGTGAATGACCCTTGGCATGAAAAAGTTTCATTAAAAATGTATGATTACAGTGACTTCTCCCAGTGAAATGTGAGAAGTCGTAACCTTAAGGATTTTGTGAGTGACTGATTACAGTATGTGTAGAAGATGGAGAGGTCTACTTTCAATTCTACAGAGAATTATCTCCAAAAGCCTTTGTTGTTTATCTCTCTTGCAAAATTGTTAACTAAAAGAGATTTTAAAAATGTAAAAAATAAAAATAAATATACATCGAAAAATATACAGAAATTAATTTTACTAAATCTCTCTCTCTCTCTATATATAAGTATCCCACACGATTTGAGTGGTTTAATTCATGTTGTCTGAGGCAACAGAATTGCTTTGGGTAAGAAACAGACCAAAGTCCTTATTCACTGTAAAAATTGACATGTCCCTTTTGGTTACATCTCATAAGAACAAATGGTGTTTGGTGTCATTGACATCAAACCTGGTGCAATGCATCTTAATGCACCAAATCTGAAAATGTAAATGATATTTGAGTTATAGTGGAAGATTTTCAGTAAATAACGACTGGAATTTTGGTCTGTTCCTCAAAAGTTTATTGTAAACTTTTCAGAAGACTTGGAGAGTAATGCACAGGTCATATAAACTACTTTTATTGTGGATGTTTTGTCCTTTTGGAGCATGACAGTCTGTGGACACTATATTCGAAAAATCAGTCAACATCATTAAAAATGTCTCCTTTTGAGTTACACTGAACACATATGGATTTGGAACAACACAAATGTGAGTAAACCTTTTGAATGAACTATTCATGTAAGTATAAACTAAGCAAATTTTGAAGTAGCATCTGCATTAGAAAAAAATCCCAATATTGATCTGGAATGAGGGGGAGGGCAAAAACTGTAACTACATATTTGTGATTAATGGATTTATATTTTTTACAAATATTTATCTCTAGCTCTGTGGGTTGACCTGATGAAAGCAACAGAACCCCCAAACGTCTAGACTGTGAACGTCTGGTTCCACACCATTAGGTTCTGTGTTCTGAAAGTGGAAGAGCTGCTGTGGTTGCACTGAACAGGAGAGGGTACATCAGAATCAGGTTTAGGGAAAGCTTTCTTTTTCACTGTGGTGCTCCAGCCTCCTTTCTTCTTCAAGTAAACAAAAATGTAATTAATAACAATTTGTGCCATTCAATTCAATTATAAAACTTTCCAAAAATTAGCTGTGACACAGTGTGAGGAAGCATGACTCTGTTGCCAAGGACAACCAGTGAGAGAGTGCACGAGTCTTTAAAAATAAGAGAGCACATATTTAGAGTGGAGATCATTCTTTCACTGGAAAGGGTAACAACTTCAGTGCAGCGTTTTATAGTCTAAAGTGTATGGCTACTCTGGGAGGGCGGTATGACCAAAATATTATTTCACAGCATGAGAAATTTTATATCCCAATAACAGTATATTCTTCTCTGTAAAATCTTAACTAAAACATAATTTAATATTACGTAACCTTGAAGTAATGTCTAAATTTGGATAATCCAGTCAAATAAATTCTTCGCAAATGAAATGTATTTCACCATGTTGGATTGTCATTTTCTCTTCTCTTTTAATCTACTGTATTTTACAAACCAAAAGATTCATAAAAATGAATGACAAGTCTCACATTATATATAAACTGTTACTGTTTGTCAAAACAGTAAAACTGACAGAAAACAACAGATACTTCTGTCTTTAAATTAAAATTTTAGCCAATTTTTATTTATTAATAAAAGGCGAGTTTTGATGCTGCTATGCAACTGCAAACAGCTAGGCTCCATTTAGTGTCCCTTTAACATCCCTTTCATCAATTAATCAACCTCATGCCATTCCAGATGTGTATGACTTTCTTCTGCTGAACACAAACAAAGACATTAGAAGAATATCTCAGCTCTGTAGGTCCATACAATGCAAGTCAAAAGGGTCCAAAGCTTTGAAGCTCAAAGAGCATGTCAAGACAGCATAAAAGTAATCCAGTGGTTAAATCCATGTCTTGAGAAGCGATATGATAGGTGTGGGTGAGAAACAAATAAATATTTAAGTCCTTTTTTACTATAAATCTCCATTTTCAAACAGCCATCCTAAATTATCTTCTCTCCTAAGAGGAGTTCTTCTTTTGTTTTTGCCGATTCGCATTCTTCGTGCATATCGCCACCTATTGGGCAGGAAGAATTGAATGTAAATAAGGACATAAATATTGATGAGTTTCTAACCCATAACAATCATATCACATTTGATGACATGGATTTAACCACTGGAGCCATATGGGTTACTTTTATGCTGGATGTATGTGGTTTTTACCTACAAAGTTTTGCTGACTTGCATTATGTGAGAGCTTACATATAATTTTAAAGTCATCACTTGTGTTCAGCAGAAGAAAAAAGTCATACACATCTGGTGTTGCATCAGGGTGAGTAAATTATTAGAAAATGTTAAGTTTTGGGTGAACTATTCCTTTAGTAACAAGTTTACTAGCAAATGCACTAATCACCCACAACATTAAATCCACCTGCCTTATATTGTGTTGGTCCCCCTTGTGCCACCAAAACAGCGCCAACCCCATCTCAGAATAGCATTCTGAGATGCTATTGTTCTCACCACATTTGTACAGAGTGGTTATCTGAGTTACTGTAGACTTTGTCAGTTCAGACCAGTCTGGCCATTCTCTGTTGACCTCTCTCATCAACAAAGTGTTTTCATCTGCCGAACTGACCCTCACTGGATATTTTTTGTTTTTGGCACCATTTGGAGTAAATTCTAGAGATTGTTGTGTATGAAAATCACAGGAGATCAGCAGTTACAGAAATACTCAAACCAGCCTGTCTGGCACCAACAATCGTGCCATGGTCAAAATCACTGAGATAAAATGTTTTCCCCCATTCTAATGGTTGATGTGAACATTAACTGAAGCTCCTAACCCATATCAGCATGATTTTATGCACTGCACTGCTGACACATGTTTGGCTGATTAGATAATCACATGGATGATTGTTGGTGCCAGATGGGCTGGTTTGAGTATTTCTGTACCTGCTGATCTCCTGGGATTTTCAAACAAAACAATCTCTAAAATTTACTCCAAATGGTGCCAAAAACAAAAAAATATCCAGCGAGGAGGCAGAACTGGTCTGAACTGACAAAGTCTACAGTAACTCTGATAACCACTCTGTACAATTGTGGTGAGAAGAATATAATCTCAGAATGCAGAATGCAATTCAGAATGCAATTCTGAGATGCGGGTTGGAGCTGTTTTGGAAGCATGAGTGGGACCTACACAATATTAGTCAGGTGGTTTAAATGTTGTGGCTGATCGGTTTATATCAACCACAGTAAATGGTTCAGCAGAATCTCTACCAGTCACATGATATTTACCATCATACCACCCAGCCCAAATGGCTCCCCTTATGAACTATGCTATAATAAGCTGCTTACACACTGTTTATCACTACATTTACCGTAGATTTTCATACATTTGTAATCCTTTTGTGTGAACAATTCAGTCAAATTTATATAAACAGTTGTTAAAAATCTATAAACAGTTTAAACTCCGACTGTGTATTCAATACTGCATTATGTCTCCCAGAACAAGTGTCCACAGCAGTCTGTGGTTTATGTTGCCTGGAGAAGTTTGTGTGAGGAGAAGCCAACACTTTTAACGCATAGGGGAGCATGCTCAACCGCTTACACATAAATGTCTTCTCATACATAGAACCATATGCTTAATGGGACTGTCATTTTGCTGCCCATGCACAATGAACACTGATCGTTAAGTTTAAGTGGGGAAAATTAGAGCCTAGTTAATGACTAATTAAGGCAATTAATGGGCTGCTGGCTGTGCAGACTGGGTCAGAGGCAGATGGTCTGCTGATTTTCTGGAGAAAAACAATAATAAATATAGCCGCAAGTGACTATTTTCGGGGACCAAGCACATATGGTGAGATGACCAAAATAATAACATTTGACAGAAAAGATCCTGTTGACAGCTATTTTGATATGACATTTGATTTCACCTAATTTGACCACAGTTGCAAAAATAGGATTTTCTTAAGATATAGCACCCCCTAGCATCAAAAATGTATAAAACTCAGTATGTTCCCTCATCTTGTCCATGTGTACAAATTTTGTTAAGTTTGAAAATTGCACTCACAAAGTGTAGACTAATCAGTAATTATAAGCCACGCCCAAAACATATTTACTTATATCATTAGAACGATTCGACGCATCAAAATTCTTTTGATAACTTTTTGTCAGGAGGGTCTGTAGATTATATATATATACCAAGTTTCGTGAGAATCAGGCAAACGGCCTAGGACGAGTTCGAAAAATTCCTGTTTTCGAATAAATCGAAATTGTAAAAAAAGTTTCTTGCAGAAATTGAAATTCAGTAACCATATCATTGTGGGGCACTGTTGGATTCAGATAAGCTACACATTTGTATTGTAGCCTATATGGATCCGGAGTTATGAGCAAAAATGCAAATTAGCTAATTATACTGACAATTTTCACAAACTTTGATATGCAGCTTCGAGTTGACACCCTCCTTGTGTATAGTAATTTCCATAACTCTCATCCATTCCAAGTACAATTTATAAGGTGAATTGTTATTGGCCTTTGCTGAGAATATGTTATCACTTGAACCAAAGAAGATGGATATTTAATTTCAACCCGTTGACTATGTGTACATTTGGAGTTTGTGTTGAGTAGACATTGATCAATTACTCAAATTGCATTAAACCGAATGAATTGTATTGTTAATATCTTCGGAATGATTTGACTTGGGGGGGGGGTCTGTAGATTATGTATAGCAAATTGCATGCTGATCAGACTAACAGTCTAGGAGAAGTTCGAAAAAGTATGTTTTTAAAAAAATTCAAAATGGCACAAATAAATAAATAAATAAATAAATAGAAATTTTTATTCTATCCCTTATGGTTGCCGAGATATGAGTCAAAACTTAACAGTTTATTATAGCGCCACCTAGGGTCAGATGGGTGTGCATTTGTGTGCCTTAGTAGTTGGGAGGATTTGGGATCTTCCTGCCAAGTTTATTGTCTCCACAACTTACGGTCTCAGACACCCAGACACTTGTAGGGCAGAAAAAAGAAATTAGAAAATGAGAAAAATAAGAAAATCATTACAATTACAATAGGTTGTCCCTGTAATAAATGCACTGTAAGTCGCTTTGGATAAAAGCATCTGCCAAATGCATAAATGTAAATGTAAATGTAACAGCTTTTCAGACAGGCGCCTTTCAGTGGCCTAATCAGGGCATTCAATATTTGGGTATTTTATACCCAGCAAATTTGTGTGTTTTAGTTAAGAGTTAATTTTGACCTTTAAAAAAAAGTTTTTTGAGTGATGTGGGCAGGAGGGCTTCATTACATTTATCTATGATTGGGAAGGTTAATGTTATTAAAATGTATTCCACAATTCAACTATTAATTTGAATTTTTTATTTTTTTCACCCCAATTTGGAAGGCCCAATTCCTAATGACTCTACCAGCCCTAGCAACTGGGCCAATTGGTTGCTTAGGAAGCCTGACCGGAGTCACTCAGCAAGCCCTGGATTCGAACTTGCGACTCAAGGTGTGGTAGACAGCGTCTTTACTTGCTGAGCATCCCAGGCCCCGATGTGAAGTCCTTCATTTGGAATGGTAAACCTCCCAGATTATATTTCAATAATTTGCATAGGCCGTTTGACAAAGGTGGGCTAGGCCTACCAAGATTTTGTTTTATTATTATGCATTTGGTCTCAGACATTTGGCTCATTGGTCACTTCCACCTGAGAGAACCCCTCCCTGGTTTTGAATTGAAAAGGAAGTCTTGCCCCTATTTCGCCATTGCAAAGCCTTTCTATCAAACTAACCAGAGAAGTTAAGTTACACCCAGTTTTCTTGAATTTGAACTTGGTATGGACAAAAGTGTCCAGAGTGTTTAATTCAGACATTTATTTATATGTAGCTTAAAGCATATGGCTGAACCAAAAACTATGTATTAATAAGTCCCCTTTTTGCTTGACAGAGTGGATTGTGAGGGAGGTTAATATGCTCGGTGACCTATATAAGAGTGGAGTGTTGAGAGTGGGCTAGGATTCTATAAAAAGTCAAGTCTACATCTAGAGATGCAAGGATGCGCCTTATGCAATTTAAGATTTTACATAGATTCTATTGGACCCCCTCTAGATTGTATAGGCTTGGTCTTAAAGACACACCCACCTACTGGTGATGCCAATCAGAAGATGGGGCACAGCCCATGTTTTTGGTGGTGTGTTAAGATCCAAGATTTTTGGTTGAGTGTTCAGAGTTTTGTGACGTATTGGACACTCAAATGTAATTTTGCACCAGACTCTGTAAGGTGATGCGGCGGTCATCAATATACTGGATAAATACATAAAAAAATGTGGTCCTAGACTAGCGAGAGTTATGATTGGCAGGCAGGTCATCCTTATGGACTGGAAGTCAGCTGGAGTGCCCTCATTTCAGATGTGGTGCATAGAGATGGGCAGGGAGGTGGTTCTCGAAGAAATGTAATTTAGAAGGCAGGGAAACTTGGATTTATTTAATAATATTTCCATTTTTGGAAGGCTCTCGGGGAGAGGAAGTGGTGAGAGATGTGTAGTTTTAAATGAGTTGATTTATATATTTATAAATAAATATAAATATTTTTTGTTGTTGTGTGTATTCTCAAGTTTGACCACAGGGATATTTGTTGAGGTTCAGGGTGGGGTTGGGGATTGAGAGGGGGAAAGGGATTAATGGGGGTTAAAAGTTGATTTGGTGTATATATGTTTTCTTTTCTATTTCATTTGTCTGAATCAATAAAAAGTGTTAATTGGAAAAAGAAATTATTGTTCATATTACAATTTAACAATATTACTATACAATTTATATTAGTCTACAAAGCTAATTTCAAGCATTTAAGCATTCACCGTCAGATTAATATGTAAATTGTCTGCTACATAACAATGCAGTTTTTGAGTGCTGTAAGCAGGATTGTACTGACCTCTGGTGTTTGGGGGGTGTTACTGGACGGAAGGATTGTGATCTGTTTGTCTTTCTCTGCATTAGCCGTGATGAGTTTCTGCAGCTGAACTTCCAGGGCAGAGACCAGTGTGTCTCTCTCTCTCTTCTCCAGCTTTTCATCTCTTTGTCACAAAAGACATGAAGCTAGAGACTGCTGTTGGACAAACATAAACACAAAATCATTAACTGTAAGCACAAACAAGATTTGTGATACTGAATCTATTAGACACCAACTGTAACTGAAAACGCACACTAGACACGACTTTGTACCATTTCGGCCTGTTGGGCGAACACTATATTTCACAGAATAAATTATCTATGGCTGACTGTGAACAGAGCTATTCAAAAATGGCATTGGTAACTGAGAACTATTGCTTTTGTGTAATGTTGCATTCACCGTAGCACCATCTGTAATTTTGTATGTGAATAAAAACGAGGCTGTAAAGTATAGACTTATAGCCACTTCAGTGGTTTGAACTGTTGTTTAAAATGTTTTTTTTGTTGTTATATAGACATTAAACTCCCAAAAAAGTTGTGGAAAATTAGATGTGATCTAGGAGCTATATACACAGCACATGCCATTGTAAAGCCAACAAGTCAATCCCTCACAGCCTCATTTTCATTCCTGTACAAAATCTATGGCTCTAATGTGAATAAGGACTATAAGTTCAAAGCAACAGCCATATATTGGGCACAATGTAAACAAAAATTACTGAATGCACCTTTAACTGCTGTACAGTACAATAATGTACAATAGATGCTATATGCTCGATGTCATCTCATACCTTGGGTGAGTTCATTTATATGAGTCTCTCCAGGTCCAGCTGTGTCTGTGTTTCATCTTGTTCCGTCAGAGCCAATCGCATGTCTTCAATAACTCACGTTCCTGCAAATCTACACACACGAGCCATTAACAATCATTAACATCCATAACCATGTGTTATCACGCAGGTAAACACATTTAATTAAATATTCATGTGGTTCATAACAGCATGCACAAACACATGCAGTAATGAAGAAGAAAATGAGTTTAAAGAGAATCACATTTACATGCTCTCTGATAGAGCATCAGATGCTCATTTGATATTGGAATCTGAGGATCATTCCTTTTGAAAGGGAAAGTCTCATATCAATGATTTAAATCAGATGACCATTTCAATATGTGATCATTATAAGCACTTAAAAGGGAAATGTATTCTCTGCAGTTCAAGGCTGGTATTTGACACTAAATGAGGCTTAGAGCTTTGAATGGTGTGATCCCTGCTGGCGATCTCATTCTAGAGCCACGTTTTGGCCTTTAATAGATCACTGAGCCTCAGTCTTAAATATTTCTCTGAGTCCCGCATTGAGGTGATCTAAATGAAACCACACAGCGCATTTCAGCACTGGTTAGACTATAAGCTATGACATATTTCACTCCAAATCCAAGATATTGTTGAGACCACTTAGGTGAATTCTCACCTCTTTCTGCACTTGTTGTATCTGCTTATTTGAGTAACTAAGTTTATCATGAAGATCAGATGAATAATCATCTCTCCTCCGCAGATTGACTGTCAGACTGCTCACTTCACACTCTTTGGTTTTAATCTCCTCCTATAAACTGGTTGATGAAAAACGCAAAACCACATAACGAATAACAATGACACCAAACTCAGTCAAAATGACCATTTCATAAATGGACCATTAATTTGACAAAATGCACTCTCCATAATCTTGATAAATTTTTTTTTTACAAAGAATTGTCTTTTTTATTATTCAGCAAGACAAATTACTTATGGTACCTGCATCCAACAAAACAGCCTTCCAGAATACTAAAATAAATCAATGTCATTTTGCATTGGCAGATCATTAATCTAACAAAACCAGCCATCAAGTGCATGCAATCTCTCAACCGGGTGACTGCATTTCAACAGGAAAAAAGCTCTCAGAAACTATTTGATGCTTTCGTGATCATTCAGTGTTCAAAGTAACGTTACTTACACTTTTTTTAGGTCATCATTGACCAATGATGGGATTTTGGAAAAATAGGTGGATTGAAGCTCTTTAAGCTGCTTTTCTAGAACTTTTAGTCTCTCTTCTTTTCTATCTCTCTCTTGTCAATTCCTCACAACAAAGCTCAAGGTCTCTATGCAGGGAAGCAAATGTTTCTGCTTCCTTTTTCAGTAGTGTCACTTCCTGTTCAAGGGTCTTGACAAGTTTGTGTTTTTCTCCCATTTCATGAATTTGCTTAGCCAACTGTGATTTGGCATCTGTAAGTAATTTTTTTAAAGTTCTTTAGTGTTGCTATGGCTGGTCTCCATGGAAATAATCTCTGCTTTTAAATTGCTACGTTCCTCTGCCGTTGTCATAGATTTGGTCTCCATGGGTGCAAACTCTGTCCCCATCTGACCCTGCTTCTTTTGTTGAATATATTCCTCTGAATTATTTTCTTCCATTGTAGACTTTAGATCCTGAATGCAATCTTCTAAAATGTGGTATTCCTGCTCCAGATCTGTGATCCGCTTGTCTTTCTGTCTGGATTCTTCAAGACAACACTCAAGCTGATCTTTGAACTCCAGCAGGGCAGCGTCTTGGCAACCATTATCTGCAATGGCTTCCTGCACTGTTAAGTCCTCCAGAGGACCTAAAGACAATGGATATATAGATAGCTTTGTATATATGTTTGAGGTGTTATTATGACTGAAATTCATGCAAAAGAAGATTTGTGTGTGTGCTTAATATGAATTGCTGACTAGTCTCCTAGTTCCTGCCGCTGAAAAACATCCCCACAGCATGATACTGCCACCACCATGCTTCACTGTGGAGATGGTATTGGCCAGGTGATGAGCGGTGCCTGGTTTCCTCCAGACATGACGCTTGCCATTTAGGCCAATCTTTGTTTTATCAGATCAGAGAATTTTGTTTCTCATGGCCTGAGAGTCCTTCAGGTGCTTTTTGGCAAATTCCAGGCGGGCTGTCATGTGCCTTTTACGGAGGAGTGGCTTCCGTCTGGCCACTCTACCAAACAGGCATGATTGGTGGAGTGCTGCAGAGATGGTTGTTCTTCTGGGAGGTTCTCCTCTCTCCACAGAGAAATGCTGGAGCTTTGTCAGAGAGACAGTCGGGTTCTTGGTCACCTCCCTGACTAAGGCCCTTCTCCCCCAATTGCTCAGTTTGGCCGGGCAGTCAGCTCTAGGAAGAGTCCTGGTGGTTCCAAACTTCTTCCATTTACATATGATGGAGACCACTGTGCTCATTGGGACCTTCAATGCTGCAGACATTTTTCTGTACCCTTCCCCAGATCTGTGCCTCGAAACAATCCTGTCTCGGAGGTCTACAGACAATTCCTTGGACTTCATGGCTAGGTTTGTGCTCTGACATGCATTGTTAACTGTGGGACCTTATATAGACAGGTGTGTGCCTTTCCAAATCATGTCCAATCAACTGAATTTACCACAGGTGGACTCCAATCAAGTTGCAACCGCAACTTGCGGTTCAACCAATCAAGGATGATCAGTGGAAACAGGATGCATCTGAGCTCAATTTTGAGTGTCATGGCAAAGGCTGTGATTCCTTATGTACATGTGATTTTTTGTGTTTTTTATTTTTAAGAAATTTGCAAATATTTCAAACAAACTTCTTTCACGCTGTCATTATGGGGTATTGTTTGTCGAATTTTGAGGAAAATAATGAATAAAATCAATTTTGGAATAAGGCTGTAACATAACAAAATGTGGAAAAAGTGAAACGCTGTGAATACTTTCTGGATGCACTGTACAATATAAACATGATAACTATTATATGCTGAGTGTTTATACTAGTCCTGTACGTTAACTGTATCAGTCTAATTCATTCTTTTCCTTCACATTGCTTGAGCTTAAATGCTTTCATTCTATTATTTTTTTTTGTTTTCACGCTTTTTATTGTTTAAATATATAACAAAAGAAAAACAGGACATGATTTAAGCTTGATTTGATTATAACTCTAAGATGATTTTTTTGATGGTGACACAACCTTTATGACTATGAATCATTAAGTACCTTCATTTAAATAATAGAATATTCTAATATTTTTTTTTATGAGCTTAAATATTTAAATACCAAATTATTGATGAATGCCATCCCTAATAAGTCTAGTCCACTTTTTGTGTTAAAATGCCAGAACACCATTCATTCACAGAATCCAGTCATGAAAAATGGAATTAACAATAAAATGTAGAATGTCAAGGAATTTGACATACTTGGGATAAAATGGATTTATGAATGCACAATAAATCTAAATCAAATCGTGATATGTTCTAGTGTGATGATCAAACCACAAAAGGCTGCAATTTAATTAAATAAATATACAGTCTGTATGTGGTGTACACAATTCAAATTGAACACGTGAGGCAGACAGTTCATACAGTGACAACACCTCATCATGAGCATCACGCCTGCTCTGTGTGTGTAGTAGATGACATCAAGCAGTGTTCATTAACCTTGAAGTGCACAGCACACGCAGACTATATTTTATGAAATCTTTTGTGGTTTAATAAGCACATTAGGGCATGTTGCAAACTGATTATCCGGATTTCAGTTGTCGTCAAAAACAAACTGAAAGAGCTTCATTCAGTTTTCCGTTAAAGCACAACTAGAAGCGTTAAACTGAAAAACTGCAACAAAAATATATTACTACTGAATAGTAAAATGTAATATTCAATATAATATTAATAAATAATAATATATCAATAATAAATTCATTGTATTTAAGCAATATATCACAAAAAAGTGTGCTGTTGTCCTTTAAAATAAATAAATAATAAAAATAGGGTGGCCTTCTTCAACTCCTCCAGTTCATTTGACAATCTGCTCTGGGATTTCAGCTCTGTGAGGGAGTATGGCTTGGATAGAATAAGTGATTAAAGTGGTTTTCACACTGGCACATTTGCTGTGGTACGAATGTGAGCATGATTGTTCCCAGTGCCTCTCGGAGCTTTGGTCTGGTTTCAGACTTGTTTCAAATTCTGTCGACCCCGGTGCTTTTCGGTCATCATAAATGTGCACATGCCGGTTGCTCTATTTGTATGTTTAAAAAAAATTATAATTTGGTGTCATTATGCACACCAGAGTGAACGACACATGAGCCTCTGTGCATAGCATGCCATAATTCAGCAGATATGCAAGTCCAGGAGGAGGCGGTTGTATCTGATTTTTGCAAAACTTATTTTTGAGTAGACAGCTGATTGTATCGATTGCCTAGAGTTGCTGGCTGTTATCTTTGCCCTACGGAATTCACATTCCCGGCAACCTCAATGTGATAGCGGACACGCTGTCACGACAACGCTTGATCAGCGGAGAGTGGAGGCTTCACCCCCAGTCGGTCCAGCTGATTTGGGAATGGTTCGGCAAGGCCCAGGTAGACCCGTTTGCCTCCCGAGAGACCTCCCACTGCCCGCTCTGGTATGCCCGAACAGAGGCTCCCCTCGGGGCAGACGCACTGGCACACAGCTGGCATGCGGGGCTGCGCAAGTACGCATTTTCCCCCAGTGAGCCTTCTTGCACAGGTGCTGTGCAAGGTTAGGGAGGACGAGGAACAAGTCACACCAGTGGCTCCCTATTTGCCCACCCGGGCCTGGGAGGAGGCAGACCCAGCCCCTTTGTTGCTGTGTCCGGTACGTGCTTTGCGTACCTACTTGGACCGCACGCAGAGCTCTAGACGTTCTGTGCAGCTCTTTGTCTGCTTTGGCGGACAGCGGAAAGGGAACGCTGTCTCCAAACAGAGGCTTTCCCACTGGGTCGTGGATGCCATTTCATTGGCCTATCACACCCTGGCCATGCACCCCCCTTTTTTCCGAGCACGCTCAACAAGGAGTGTTGTGTCCTATTGGGCATCGGCCAAGGGCACCACCCTAGCAGACATATGTAGAGCAGAGGGTTGGGCAACACCTAATACCCTTGCGAGATTTTTTCAATCTCAGGGTTGAGTCAGTATCGTCCTGTGTTTTTTCAGGTCCGAGCCGGTAGAACTCGGTAACACGCTGACGGACTGGTCGGGTGGATAACTTGCACCTAGCGCCTTTTCCCTCAGCCGAGGTAAAACTGTGCACTTTCTCCCCTAGGAGATTCCGCATATTCAGATCCCTGGATGATTCCTCCCTAGCCCTTGTGGGTCCATAGTTCAGCGGAGGAACTCGCCGACCCAATCCACTGCGGGTACTTAATCTAACCTGTACTGGAATAGGTGCTCCACAGGGCAGGACTCCTATGTGTGTATTATCCACGGTATGGTCCCCTTAAAAAGTGGACCCGTGTCTCCCTTAGGCAGTCCCAGCTGCCCTCCGGTTGCCGTGTTGTAGCAACTCCCCCCTCCTTGAGGCTGGATCTACAACTGCGCCACTTTCCACATGTTGCCTAAAAACACATGTGATATATTCACCACTCTTACCTCCCCTGCCGGGCAGGTGTGGTCTCCGCAGGGTCTTTTACCCCTGAAAGAATAGGAAACTGGGTAAGACCCCCTTCCCTTGATGCATGTAAGGGCCCTGGCATTTATTGCTCTATGCGAGAAACATAGAGAGAAAAAGGCCTAGCCAGGCTCAGCCTGTTCCCAGGTTGGCAAGCGTCGCCTTGTTCCCCTGTCTAGGGTAACCAGAAGGATTCCAACGACTTTTTGGGGCATTGGGGAAGGGTACGTGCAGTCTGACACAGCTTGTCGCCTGTGCACGTAAAATACCTGCCCGCTCCTGTGTCAGCAGAACAAATACACAGCTCAGCGCATGGCATGATTTAAATTGGACCCCTAGTGTCGCTTCTCCGACACAACGCCGAGAGAGTGACAGACGGGGAACGTCTAGGTTACGGATGTAATCTCCATTCCCTGATGGAGGGAACGAGACGTTGTGTCCTCCCGGCCATGTCGCTGAGCCGAGCCACTGCAGTGGCCGGACCACTTTTTTTTTGATGCATGATAATTATGTTATCATAATTAATATTAGCAATTTTATATTTTAACCTGTTCCTGGAACCATGTCCTAACCAGGCACAAAACCAGTATCGTGTAATTTTTTGTCCACACGGAAAGCAGAATGTAGTGTGATTTTGAACCAATGAGAGTTCACTGTGGCAAGAAGCAACAGAAATAGCAGCAAAACATACTGCCACACATCACTTCATGCCTTTCTGGCTAATTAGGACAAAAAACGTATTTGAACACAGACGATGGTTCCTTCTCACAACTTTTGACCAATACATTTCCATGACTTTTTTTTTAATTACTGGGAAAAACTAATAATAAAATAATATCCATATAAACAAAATGGGTAGCATTTAATTTTTACAGTATTTTCTACATTTACGTACTATATAATTGAAACAACTATAGTAATTACTAGGTACTGACCCTAACCTTCATTAAGTACAAGTAGATACCTACCGGTAATATAACTCTGAACTTTCTTGGGTAATAACTCGCACTGTAAAATAAAGTGTCACATAACTAGAAGATATTACATTTATTTACATTTATGCATTTGGCAGACACTTTTATCCAAAGCGACTTACAGTGTACTTATTACAGGGACAATCCCCCCGGAGCAACCTGGAGTTAAGTACCTTGCTCAAGGACACAATGGTGGTGGCTGTGGGGATCGATCCAGCAACCTTCTAATTAACAGTTATGTGCTTTAGCCCACTACGCCGCCACCACCACTCCACCAGGACTTTTTAAGGTTGTTTTAATTATTTTAAGATTACATTATTTTCCCTATTTTTTAAGACCTGGAAATTGAAATGATCAAATTCCTTGATATTTCATGGTTGTCGATGGCTGACCATAGGAACACTGCATAAATGTGCTGCATCATTATTTGCATCTAGACATGGCATACACAGCCAAAACTCACCTTGTATAAACTTGTTTTTCTACCACCACAGTCTTTTTCCGCTCTTCATCATCATCCTCCTCCTTAGTGTCATCTAAGCATCTTCAAGGCTTGGGCTCAGTATTCAGAAATTCGGCCCAAGATGAAGATAATAAGGAATAGGAAAAAATACTTAATATTACAAAATACCAGAAGAAAACGATTATACTATAAGAATAATAGAGGCTGCAGTTGAAGGACGGAGCAATGCTAACTATATAGAACTCATACACTAGCAATTCATAAAATGTAAACCAATCAGAATAGAGATAATTTATGTCAAAATCTTCCAAAGATTTTAAAAAATTATAATAAAAAGAATCAGTTTAACTCTAGGTGTAAGAGAAAGGATGGAAAATGGCCATGTGAAACTAAATTACAGCTTTGGTGCAAGAAACTTGGCTAACATTATTAGTAAGCATCATGGAAAAAATATAAAATGCTTCAAGTGTAGAATCCAGTCCATTTAATGAGAAACGGGGGGGGGAGGGGATGGGCAGAAAAAATCTAGAGCCTAAAAAAATTTTTTTTTTTATAATAAAGTATTAAGACAAGAAAATCTGGTATACACAGCTATACAGTGAATCGTATTTCTGTGGAGAAGATTGAAGATTTGCTGGTGAAGAAGTTCAATTTAGATTTTCCGGAAAGTCGTTATGAGGATAAGTCTGAAATGTCTCAAGAAGACAGACAGTTCATGATGTCTGTGACCAAGTCCACTCGGCTTCTGAATGGTAACTACTGCATGCAATTGCCTCTGAAGAACGACAAGATCCAGATGCCAAATAACCGAGATGTAGCCGAACAGCGGCTCAATAGCCTTCGAAAAAGACTCAAAAGGCATCCTGAGTTCCATGAGGATTACACTGGATTTATGAACAACATCATTGAGAAGGGATATGCTGAGAAGGTACCTGATGAAGAGTTGCACCGTGATGATGGAAGGGTACATTAACCACCACGGGGTTTATCATCAGAAGAAGAAGAAAATCTGTGTTGTCTTCGACTGTAATGCATCTTATCATGGATTTTCTTTGAATGCTCAGCTACTTCAGGGGCCCAACCTCACCAGCACTCTTATCAGAGTCTTGATCAGGTTCCGTGAGGAACCGATTGCAATGATGGCTGACATTGAATCTATGTTTTATCAGGGTCAAGATGAAGTGGAGTACAGGATGTGTGTACACCTGTTTGGTGCAACCTCTTCACCAAGTTGTTCTTGTTACGCTCTTCAAAGAACAGCAGATGGAATCAACAACACTACTCCAGAAGCAGCTCAGACACTTTTGAAGAATTTTTATGTAGATGATTGCCTTAAATCAATGGCAACTGAAGAACAAGCTATCACTCTTGCAAGAGATATCAGAACGCTTTGTAAACAAGGTGGGTTCCATTTGACAAAGTGGACTAGCAATAGCAGAGCTGTACTTTTGTCCATACCTGAAGAAGAACGAGCCACTGACGTGAAAGACCTCAATCTGGATAGTGAGTTACTTCCCATGGAAAGAGCATTGGGAATTTGCTGGTGTACAGAGAAAGACACGTTTAATTTTAAGATTGAAGTGCAAAACAAACCAATCACCAGAAGAGGTATATTATCAGTTGTTTGCTCTGTTTACGATCCCCTTGGGTTCCTAGCACCATTTGTGCTACCAGCAAAACTCATTCTGAGGGACATGTGTAGAGAAAAAGTAAGATGGGATGAGGAAATCATAGAGCAAAATGCTGAAAGATGGCTGTCTTGGCTGGAAGATTTGCAGAAGCTCTCGAACTTCAGTGTGAGTAGATGTATCAAACCTGCAGGGTTTGGGCATGTCAAGACCTTTCAATTGCACCACTTTGCAGATGCTAGTGAGAACGGATATGGGACTGTCACATACCTGTTGTTGACAAATGACCACGATCAAAAGAGCTGCAAATTTATGATGGAAAAGTCCAGAGTAGCACCACTCAAGCAGGTTACTATTCCAAGAATGGAGTTGACTGCAGCCACCATTGCAGTCAAATGATAGAATGTTGAGACAGGAGCTTCAAATTGATCTCGAAGTGTCTAACTTTTGGACTGACAGCACCACGGTCCTGAAATATACTGAGAATGACTCCATGAGATTTAAGACCTTTGTTGCAAACCGAATCACATTAATTAGGGAGGCTTCTAAACCTTCTCAATGGAGATATGTAAGCTTTACAGAAAATCCTGCGGACCAAGCTTCGAGAGGTCTAAACGCTGACAATTTGATCAGAGGCAAAAATTGGATCAAAGGACCTAGTTTCCTGCTGAAGCCGCAATGTGAGTGGCCGGTTCGAATAGAGCGTTCGGTGTCATTTGCGGATGACAGAGCTCAAAAGGGTTTCCACTGCCAATGCAATATGCATTCAAAACAGTAAGGAAGATCTGGAACGTCTGGTTTGTTATTATTCAAGCTGGCATCGACTAAAAAAGGCTATAGCACATTTAACACAGCTCAAAGAAATCCTTTTGGATTTAAGTCGCAAGAGGAAGGAGGTTCCAATGAAGATCAGTCAAGGATGTAAGAGCCATAATTTGAATAATTAAAATGTAACACTAAAAGGTACAAACATTTCAGTAGATATTCAAATTATGGCTCTTACAGTGTCTTTTTTTCTCACTCTCTTCTCTCTCTCCCTCCCCGATGTCCCATTCTCAGTTTCGGTTTTCCCACATCTTTCACTTTCAGGATCCAGAATGAGAAAATACTGTGGCTAAATGTGAAGTAGTAAGTGAGAGGGATATGATATCAGAAAAACTGAGAGACATACAGAAATCACTCAGTACAACTAATGCAGCTTTCAAGTGGAGTCGGAAATACCATAATTACGAGTTATATGGAAATGTAAAAAAAAGTACATTTGCAATTATACTTGAGTGGCAAAATTCAGCAAGAATTTGCAGTTTTAATAGGTTTTTGCAGTCTGTCAGTGGGTGGTTATAATGTTACAATGCGTACCTCCGTTACAAGCAGAATACTGTTCGGTTCGGTGCATTGACACCCTCTCACAGTTGGGCAAAGAGGCGCTTACTGTTATAGTGAGATTTCATGATTGTATTTTTATGTTTGAGATTTTCCTTATTACGTTGAGTTAGATAAGGACCCTGACATGCTGTTTACTGGTATCTGTCATGTTTATTCTGTTGGTTCCTGTTTTTCATGTCTCTTATTTTGAAAAGTTAATGTAATGTCATGTTTTGTTCCTGTTTCCTTGTCATGTGATCTTCCTGTTTCCCTCTATGTTCATGTGTCTTGTTTTCATTGGTTCATTGTTTGAGTACTTTGTTATCAGTTCTAGTTTGTCATTGGTTTTAGTTTATTATCTTGTTATCTTGTTTAGAGTTCTGTTTGTTCATTGGCTTATGTTTCCCCATGTCCATGTATTTAAGCCCTCATGTTTGCCATTGTCTCTTGTCTAGTATTGATGTATGTTTAAGTCTAGTCTAGTCTAGTCTAGTTTAGTTCAGTTCATGTGTTGAGTTAGGGTTTTCACGATTGTGGTATAAACTTATTGACATTGCCATTGCAAGCTAAAACGATAAAGAATACTAGACCGCCCATTATAGACCCAGCAGTTCGGCTCTTGCAGCTTCTTCAGGGGAATCAACCCCTGGAGGACTACGTGGAGGATTTTTGTGCTCTGGCATGCCAGGTGAACTTCAATGAGGTTGCCCTCAAATACATTTTTGTTTTGGACTAATTGAGCCAACCTCTTCCTTAATGCCCAGCAGTCGCAGTCCCCTCAACCTGGCTCAATATATCGACCTCGCCCTACAGATCACTGGTTCCACGTTCACTGTGGGGGAGGCGGATGCCGAGCCAGAGTTCCATGTCATGGCCGCCGCCGAGCCAGATTTTCACGTTATGGCCGCCACCGAGCCAGAGTTTCACATCATGGCTGCCAAGCCAGCATCCCATGACATTACCAATGAGCCCATGCCTCCCATGGCCAACGAGTCAACGACCATGTCTGCCACGGCCAACGAGTCAACATTACCAGCCTCGTCTGTCCCCGTGCCTGCACTACCAACTTCATCCTCATGGAGGAGGAGGAGGAGGAGAAGGGATTTCGTCTCTGAGTCTCAGTCCATGCCTGTGACCACAGAGGTCGCTCCCGAGACTCAGTCCATGCCCACGCCCACAGAGGTTGCTCCCGAGACTCTACCCACGCCCACAGAGGTCACTCCCGAGACTCTACCCATGACCACGCCCACAGAGGTTGCTCCCGATACTCTACCCATGCCCACGACCACAGGGACCATCCCAGAGTCTCTGCCCATGTACACGACCACGGAGGTCGTTTCCCAGATATCCACAGATCCACCTTCCACGACCTTGCCCCATGACAGCCACGCCAGAGTCAGCCAGCTCCAGGCCACGTCGCAGCCACGCCAGAGTCAGCCGGCTCCAGGCCACGTCGCAGCCACGCCAGAGTCAGCCGGCTCCAGGCCACGTCGCAGCCACGCCAGAGTCAGCCGGCTCCAGGCCACGTCGCAGCCACGCCAGAGTCAGCCGGCTCCAGGCCACGCCGCAGCCACGCCAGAGTCAGCCGGCTCCAGGCCACGTCGCAGCCACGCCAGAGTCAGCCGGCTCCAGGCCACGTCGCAGCCACGCCAGAGTCAGCCGGCTCCAGGCCACGTCGCAGCCACGCCAGAGTCAGCCGGCTCCAGGCCATGTCGCAGCCACGCCAGAGTCAGCCGGCTCCAGGCCACGTCGCAGCGTACGCCAGAGTCAGCCGGCTCCAGGCCACGTCGCAGCCACGCCAGAGTCAGCTGGCTCCAGGCCACGTCACAGCCACGCCAGAGTCAGCCGGCTCCAGGCCATGTCGCAGCCACGCCAGAGTCAGCCGGCTCCAGGCCATGTCGCAGCCACGCCAGAGTCAGCCTGCTCCAGGCCACGTCACAGCCACCCCTCAGCCTGCTCCATGCCACGTCACAGCCACAGATCATGTTGAGGGAATGAGGTAAAATGCCTGGATTATTATCTGGACCTAAAGCATAAGCATACAGTACATTTATGGGATAATACATGAATTTGAATATTTCTTGAATATGAGTTCAGGTGAACTGTTTAAAAATATGAATTATTATTATTAGTTTCCGGTCAGAAGTGGTAGGCATGTGTGACGTAACTGCATTAGCAGTTGAAACATGCAAGAACGGACACAAGTGAGTCACAACTGGAAGAGCAGCACTGTTTGCAAATGAGGAGGAGGAATGCGGTACAGAAGCTTCGTTGGTTTTGGTTTAGATCTGTATTGATCTGTTTCTTTACACAATGGTGCATTTGTGTGCTCATCCTGGATGTCTCAACCAAGTTGAGAACATGAGATTACATCTGTATCCATGGCAATGCGTCCACAAGTCCACACTTGGAATCCACATTCTCATGAAGCGTTGGATTATGGTTAAAAAGTACTTAAATATTGATGGGGGGTTTTTCGCACCAAAAGCGATCATTTCACTTTAGAAGACATTAATTTAACAGCTGCTGTCATATGAATGACATTTATGCTGACTGTATGTGAACTTGAGCTTCAAAAGAGAAATGTCCATTCACTTCCATTTTAAGGGATATTTTTCTTCAAATGTGTTCTGGTGAAGAAAGAAAGTCATTCAAACCTGGGATATCATGAGTGTGAGTAAATAATGAGAGAATTTTCATTTCTGTGTGAACTGTCCCTTTAATGCAACAAGATTTAAAACAAAACACACAAACCTAAAAAAGTGAAGGTCTTCACAGCACTGGTAAAGACACCATATGTAAAGACAATAGAATTCTGTCCCTCTAGCACATTCATCACAAGACTCTTCACTGTGACCTTATTAGGAAAATAACTTATCCTTTTAGACCAAATTCTGGCCATGAACGTATATGCCCAAGACAGAGCACGACATATGACCTCAAAAATCTTTTCCGAAGATAAAGGAGAAGATGAAAAAAGTTATTTTGGGTCATCAAATAATAGAGAAAACTTCTGGCTTAAATCATCAGTCACTGTATGAATGGTGTGTGCTGGTGGGTTTGCTTGCCTGAGAGAACTGGAAATGCTGAGCTGTATTTGGCACAAATTTGTCACTGTGTCTGGCAGAGAGGGATGATTGTGGGGCTTTTAGGAACACAGTCTCTGGAGGCTGAATGGCCACACAGTCCTTCGGAAAAGACAGAAGAGGTACAGTCAGATACTTAAAAATGTGTTAACGTTAGCTAACATGAATTAGCAATGAACAATCCATTTACAGCATATTAATCATGTTTAATGTTAATTTCAACATTTACTAACACATTTTTAAAAGCAAATGTTGTATTTGTTGACATTAATGCACTGGCGATGAACAATTGTTGTTAAGAAGACACAGCCAATAAGCAAGCTCTCCTCTGCGTGACGTCAGCCATGCAGCCAGTGTGTGCCCGCTGAAGAGAGATGAGCATTAAGTTTCCTGAGGCTGAAACATTAGCAAAACTTTTTCCATAAAGTGGACATTCCCTTTAGTGAGTCATTGAAAATACGTAAGTGCGATTTTCTGTACTTTACTAGGTGACTCTATATTTGTGTTAGTCAATTGATTGTATGACTTATTGGTTTATTATTGTTAGCTTGTTTACTCGCACGAGCAGTATAGTATTCGCGTGTACAAGTTAATGTTTTGTATTGCCGCCTTAATAAGTTTAATTCTTCATTCAGTAGTTTTCAGGGATGTTCGTAGGTAATACATTTATGGTATGTAGTATTGTACATGTGTGGATTGTTGATTACATGTCGTTCGTCACATTTACCGTGCCATTTAATAACGCAGCAAAATATAATGACCTTTCACCTACTTTATTCGGTGAGCTTCATGCGCCATCTAGTGGCACTACATAGTATTGCAATAATGTATATTTCAGTATATGTTATATACTTCAAGAATATGATTGTTTCTTGCAAATGTTGAAAGGTTATCGTGATTATTGTCTACTCATTGTTATATTTGTTATTTACAGACCACTTCTACATAAATGTCCACTATATGAGACTGTTGAACAATAAATGCCCTGTGGTCTGACTGTGCTGTCATGTCTGAATAATTTCATACAATTCTGTAAACTGAATCCTGACTCAGATGTCCTGACCGACACACTAGTGCGAACACGCACCCACCTGAACTAGTGCACACGATAGTATAATTGCCCTTTTTACATTGGTCCTTCGAGCCGGATAGAGTGTTTACACTAGACTAAGGATGTCAAACCCCCAGAATATAGAATATCAGATCCAAGGTGCACGGCCTAGACGTTCAGTTCGTCAGCCAGCATACCTCCAAGACTGCAACTCCAACACTGATGGTGAGTCATGGTTCATTCCTCACCATATGGTTCATCATAATGGAAAGAATCGTGTGGTTTTCAACTGTTCCTTCCAGTTTAGAGGCTACAGCTTGAATGACTACTTACTGCCTGGACCAGCGTTAGGCCCCTCCTTATTGGGCGTCCTGTTACGCTTTCGTGAGCACAGAGTGGCAATAAGTGGTGACATCAAAGGGATGTTCCATCAGGTCCGCCTTCTTCCAGAAGATAAACATCTCCTCCGCTTTGTGTGGCGGGACCTTGATGGAACCAAACCTCCTGATGTCTACGAGTGGCAGGTGTTACCCTTTGGCACCACTTGTAGCCCGTGCTGTGCCATTTACGCCCTTCAACAGCACATCATGGACCACAGCAAGCCCAATGATGATGTCAGAGTCACAGTAGAGAAACATTTCTATGTAGACAACTGCTTGCAGAGCCTACAGTCACCTGAGGAAGCAAAACAACTGGTGGATAAACTCCGCCAAATCCTGGCCAGTGGTGGTTTTGATCTTCGTCAGTGGGCAAGTAATGTTCCAAGTGTGGTTGAGCACCTGCCAGCAGACGTACGATCCAACAGTACAGAATTGTGGCTGTCACAAGATTGGACTGACATACAGGAATCTACACTAGGGTTAAAGTGGTACTGCCAATTGGACACCCTTGGGTATAAACCTCGACCAGTGAAGCCTGGACCACGTACCCTTCGTTACATCTACAGAGTGCTCGCAACTCAGTACGACCCACTTGGTTTCGTCATCCCATTTACCACAAGAGCTAAAGTTTTGGTACAAAGGTTGTGGGATAAGCAGAGGGAATGGGATGATCCCAACCTACCTGGTGACCTTTTGAAATCCTGGAATGACTGGGAAGAAGAACTTCCTACCATAGCTAGCATTTCCCTGCCTCGTTGTTTTGTATCTTTAGACACTGACCAGTTCCAGGTTACCAGACAGATACACATCTTTTGTGATGCCTCTGAGCAGGCTTATGGGTCTGTCTCGTATCTGCGCACAGAAAATGATAGAGGTCAAGTCCAGCTTGCCTTCATAATGGCCAGATCTAAAGTTGCTCCTAAGCGAAGACATACCATACCTCGATTGGAGTTATGCGCAGCCCTGAATGGTGCTCAGCTAGCCAAACTGCTTAAGACTGAACTTACTGCGGAAATAAGTAGAGTGTTTATGTGGACAGACTCCACAACGGTACTCGCCTGGATCAACTCAGAATCATACCGATTCAAGGTATTTGTCGGAAACAAGGATAGCGGAGATCCAAGACCTCACAGTAGGGTGTACCTGGCGGTACGTGGACTCTGATAGGAATCCAGCAGATGACCTAACCCGGGGTAAAACCCTCAAAGACCTGTCAGTGACCAATAGATGGAGTCAAGGACCATCATTCCTCCTTGAACCTGAGTTAGCATGGCCAATAACTCCTAGTCTACAATCTTCGGAGGACAAAGCAGAGCACCGTAAGGGAATTTTTTGTGGCATTTCAACAGAAATTATTCTCCCAAGTATTCCCGATCCTGTTACTTACAGTTCCTGGAAGGAGCTAGTAGAGGCAACAGCCCAGAACCTTAAAGGAACAGAACAGCCCTCAGCGGCAGATTATCTAGCTGCAGAATTGCTCATCCTCCGAAAATCCCAGAGTGACAGTTTCCCTGATGAGTACAGGTTACTTAAAGCCGGGAAGCCTGTACAGTCAACCAGTCGGTTACTTACCCTTGCACCAGAATTCGACGAGTCCAGTCAGCTTGTCAGAATTGGTGGTCGTCTGCGACGGGCTGAAGGACTGGAATCATCAGCAATCCACCCCATAGTTCTACATCCTCATCATTTCAGCACTAAATTACTAATCCAGGACTACGATCGCAAGCTCTGCCACCCAGGACCCGAGAGAGTTTTTGCAGAGATGAGGAGAAACTTCTGGGTATTGAGAGGACGTGAAGCCATTCGCAAGCAGCAGCATCTATGCAAAGAGTGTCAAAAGTGGAAGAGCAAGCCAGTTATTCCCAAAATGGCAGATCTACCGCCAGCCCGCTTGAGACTATATAAGCCACCATTCTACAGTACTGGAATGGACTGTTTCGAGCCATTTCAAATTAAAATTGGCAGGCGCTGTGAGAAGAGGTGTGGAGTAATCTTTAAGTGCCTCACTACAAGAAGTGTACATCTGGATCTTCTCACTTCCATTAATACAGACTCATTCCTGATGGCCTTAAGGAGGTTTGTAGCTCGGCGTGGCACACCATTTGAATTAATCTCAGACCAGGGCACCAATTTCCGTGGAGGAGAAAGAGAGCTTCAAGAATCCTTTTCTTTTCTCAGCCCTCAACTACAACAACAGCTGGCCAAACAGAAAATATCCTTCCGCTTCAACCCACCAAATGCTCCACACTTTGGCGGAGCCTGGGAAAGAGAGATTCGGTCAGTGAAAAATGCCCTACGCACCACCATTGGATCACAGGTTGTGACCGAAGAGGTGCTCCTGACAGTCCTCATTGAAGTTGAAGGCATTTTAAACAGTAAGCCACTAGGATATACCTCAAGAATTAAACTTATTAAGGCGGCAATACAAAACATTAACTTGTACACGCGAATACTATACTGCTCGTGCGAGTAAACAAGCTAACAATAATAAACCAATAAGTCATACAATCAATTGACTAACACAAATATAGTCACCTAGTAAAGTACAGAAAATCGCACTTACGTATTTTCAATGACTCACTAAAGGGAATGTCCACTTTATGGAAAAAGTTTTGCTAATGTTTCAGCCTCAGGAAACTTAATGCTCATCTCTCTTCAGCGGGCACACACTGGCTGCATGGCTGACGTCACGCAGAGGAGAGCACGCTTATTGGCTGTGTCTTCTTAACACTGCCGCCCCCAAATATGCTAAGCATATTTGTTCCTTTATAGGCTTAATCAGTTTGTAGGGGCCAAGTCCTGAACAGATAAATCCTCGTCTGAGAAAGAAGGAAGGGGAATCAAACGAGCAACCGGTTGGGTGTAGATCTTATCATTGATTTGGATCTCAGCTGCTCTAATACATCCATCTGAACCAGGGAAGGTTTTCATAACTTTGCCCACTAACCACAAGGCACGTGGGACCTGTGGGTCTACAACCATAACTACATCTCCAGTGGAAATGTTCCTAACCTCAGAAAGCCACTTGTTACGAGACTGTAGTGTAGGTAAGTAGTGATGGATGAAGCTCGACCAAAACTGATCAGCCAATACCTGACTTTGCCTCCATCTCCGCCGCCCCATGAGTTCAGTGGCTGGATAGACCACTGGTGGCAAGGAACTATCTGGCCGCCCCATAAGCAGGTAGTTAGGCGTAACAGGATCAACATCAGCTATGTTACTTGTTTTGTATTGCCGCCTTAATAAGTTTAATTCTTCATTCAGTAGTTTTCAGGGATGTTCGTAGGTAATACATTTATGGTATGTAGTATTGTACATGTGTGGATTGTTGATTACATGTCGTTCGTCACATTTACCGTGCCATTTAATAACGCAGCAAAATATAATGACCTTTCACCTACTTTATTCGGTGCGCTTCGTGCGCCATCTAGTGGCACTACATAGTATTGCAATAATGTATATTTCAGTATATGTTATATACTTCAAGAATATGATTGTTTCTTGCAAATGTTGAAAGGTTATCGTGATTATTGTCTACTCATTGTTATATTTGTTATTTACAGACCACTTCTACATAAATGTCCACTATATGAGACTGTTGAACAATAAATGCCCTGTGGTCTGACTGTGCTGTCATGTCTGAATAATTTCATACAATTCTGTAAACTGAATCCTGACTCAGATGTCCTGACCGACACACTAGTGCGAACACGCACCCACCTGAACTAGTGCACATGATAGTATAATTGCCCTTTTTACAATTGTATTTTTATTAACTAACATTAATGAAGATTAATAAATTCTGTAAAAATTATATTGTTCATAGCTAGTTCATGATACATAATGTATTTACTAATGTTAACAAATGTTAACCTTATTATAAAGTGCCACCATTTATCCAAATTAACACTGATCCACAGAACAGTGGTTAGGATTTTTAGCTTGTTTTTCACACCAGTCTCTAAATCACAGACACGCATGTTGGCAGGTACAGTATAGAAAAAAAAAAAAGGGTCCAGTTTTACACAAGGCCCTTCACCTCATGAGAGTTCTTATCATATGTGTGCAACATCTGTGAACCATTTCCCCTCATTTATTTTTTACCTGTGATTCTCCATTCTCAATTTCGGCTCCTGAAAAAGGTCTTATCCTAAGATACACCTTCAAATGTTCCTTCTCCAGGTCACCCTGATCCTTCAAAAGAAAGAATCTCTATTAAAATTTGTATAGTTTTACTTTATGTAAAAATCATACAGTGACCTGTAATTATGTTCATAAAGTCATGACCAGCTAACAACAGCTCAGCTTACCTAGAAATCTTAATGCTTGCCGAACTCTGAGGACGGATTTCACCTTATATCTTCAACACTTATCTTTATCTGTCTTGTCATTTCTTCCTTTAGCCCTGAATCCATCATCCTGCTGTAAAACAATATAAAATCATAATCATAAAAGGAAAAAAAACGACAACCACAAAAAAAAAAAAAACAATTAAGTATACAATAACAACCTCTGATACAGACAAAAAAAAAAAGAAGAATGTAACTCGATTGTATCCCTTTATTGGCGTTTTTACAAACTTTATATTTAAAAAAATATATTTTACAAGAAGAATTTGCTTAAATTTCACATCACGACACTCATAAACGTAGGCCTACAACCTCAGAGCGTAACTGAATAAAGACGACAGAAAAGGACAGGACGGCAAAATTAAGCGTTAAAACTAATTCAATTAGTTGACTTACAGGACTTTCAGTGGACAAACAAGACTGTGAGTTGTAATAACTTAGAAGTTTCGCTGCAGGGTTTTATTTGTGTGTTGTCATCTCTCAAACTCTAGCGTGTACTTTCAAATCCTTCCAATCGGAAGGAAGAGCGAGAGCAACAGCAAAGTTTCCTATGACGCGTCAACGTCGTGGTGCTGGAAAGTTACGCAGAACGCTCACATTGCTCAGATTTGAGTACTGTTGTTCCCTTACGACTTCAGTCCACTCGACATTGCGTTTACTAACGCATATGGAGAGTGCCTTCATACATGACCTATTTGAAATCTCTCTACAATAACGCCAATATTCTAATATTGGCTATGGTATTTGAGCCTCGCCTGTTTTGGCGCGAAACTGACCGCTATAAAACAGGTGTACAGGCACCATTTCCTCAGACTTACTTCCTTAAAGACAGTGATTACCTCTTGACTCGAAGCCCTCTACCTTCGCCGTCGATACACACCAGTCAGCGGACGGAATCAGGCAGTGAGAAGACTCTCCGCACCCCTGCAGTGCTCCTGCAAACATCACTCCGCCTCGCTGCTGACGCTTCGCTGGTGAACGGACTTCAGCATCCTGATTCTCCGAAGCATATCAGCAGGTGTGGAGTATCATTTTAAAGCAAATTGTACTTGTGTGTTATAAATATAAGTTATATAAATCTAAATCAATATTTACTTACGTGTTCGCATCTTTTTCAAGATGTCGTTCCGTAAGTGTTCCTTGTGCGAGAGACACATCCTGCTGTTAGACAAGCATGAAAGCTGCGTATTCTGTCTTTGCTGTGCCCATGCAGAGTCAGCTCTAATGGAGACATACTGTCCTAACTGTGAGGACATGAGTCTCAAGTTGCTTTGCTCACAAATCACCCTCGTTCTGCAGGATGATTCAGCCACTCGCACCCTCCCAACCACCTCTTCTGTGATACCCGAGGGTTCACAAGAGGTCGAGCAGGATGAACTTGAGGTGGATTCTGTGCCGGCACACGCCCCACGAGCCCCTCAATCTCCATGAAGCACATATTTCCCCATACGCTATGTGCGAGACAAGCTCCGGCCCTTTGAAGGAGCGTGCGGCCTAATCTCATTAGGTGGATCTGACGCTGAGGATGATGACTATGTCATATCTCTCACCACATCTGGCAAATGGTCAGTGGATGATGCTGCCGCCCCTCCCCCCAGCAAGGGCGAGGAATGTGCACGCGCCACTGACAGGGGGATGCTCGCGTCCTTACAAGGGCAGTTGAAGAGCTTCACCCTGACGGGTCTCCCGCAGAGGAACCTGAACAGTCTCTCCTTGATGAATGTTCCAGCAGTCCGGACACTGTCAAACGGCAGCATATCGCTCAATTCTTCCCTGAAGTTCATAAAAAATTATTCAAGTCCTGGCACGGGACCATATAGGGTTATATGGTGTGCTTGCGCAGTGACGCCATCCTTTTTAATGTGGATCATGGGAAAGAAAACGGTTATGCCCAATTACCCCCTGTGGAGGAGGCGATAGTGGCACACCTCTGCCCAGCGAGTAACATGTACATCCTTCCTAAATGTGTAGACAAACGTCTGCACTGGCAGGAAAAGCTTACTCAGCAGCAGAACAAGCTGAATCAGCACTCCACACAATAGCGGTGCTCTAGGGCAGAAATGAGTGATAAGGAAAACGCCACTCTTTTGGATGCTCCAGTGTCTCCAGCCGGCCTTTTTGGCGGCTTTATGAATACGTTTGCTGAGCGTTATGTTGCGATTCAGCACCAGTCACAGGCTATGAGACACTTTATGCCCACACGGAGTATATCACAGCCGGTTCGCCCTTGCTCTGTTTCGAGTCAGTGCCTGACAAAAGCCCCATACCTCCTGCCTCACAGGCACCTGCATATCAGCATGCGCAGCAAAAGCGCTCCTGACAGGCACAACCCTTTGTAGCAGAAAGCAGAGCCCGCGATTCCCTCTGGTTCTGCTCCAAAAAATGCTCTATTGGAGAGACGCAAAACAATGTTACCCAGGATAGGGATAAGGAAAGGGATAGGGATAGGGATATTGTTGTTCAAAATGTTGTTTCAGTGTCTTGCACTCAAATAAATGCAATAAAAATGCAAGTGCAAAAAAGAATACAGCATTTGTTGCAAATGCACGAGATGCTCACACATTCTCAATAAAGAGCCCCTTTTTCCTCTTCAAAGCACACACATTATGCGCAACCGCTTCCCTATAGTGAGCGTCGCATCAAATAAGGTGAGCAAACCAAAGTGCCACCCATTTTCAATGGAAATGCACATCTCATCGTGAAAAATGCGATTGAGATTGTGCCAAATTTTCAAGCACAAAAATGGTTTTACAGCCATTATTTTCTTGTTCCTAGAACAAGGCTTCAGCCAATCTTGGATCTGAGACATATAAATCGCACACTTATAAAATTACTATTTAAAATGATTACTCAGAAAAGGATCTTATCGCATGTATGCCTACACGATTGGTTTGCATTGATAGATCTGAAGGATGCATACTTTCAAATCAAAATTGTATGACATTTTAGGATGTTTTTGAGATTCGCATTTGAGGGAACAGCATATCAATTCAAAGTCCTGCCCTTCGGACTCTCTTTGGCTCCTCGTATATTCACAAAGTGAATTGATGTGATTCTCGCCCCTCTGAGACTTAGTGGCAAGCACATCTTGAACTATCTCGACAATTGATTGTTACTGCCGCAATCAGAGGCTTTGTTATGCCAGCACAGTCTTACTGCTTCAGCCATTTTACAGTGTCCATCTCAGTTCAAACTGGGGAGAACATTTCCACTGAAACTTGTTTCAGAAAGCAATGGGATTTGTGGCGGGTTGGGAGGGGGCGGTGTGTGATGGACACCCAACTTTTGGCACCTGGACAGGTGCGAGGAGGGCGTGGCACATCAACCGCTTAGAGTTATTGGCTGTAATTCTAGCCTTAAAGGCTTTCAGTCAGAAATAGTGAGCTGTCATGTCCTGATTTGCTCAGTCAACATGACAGTTGTGGCATATATAAACAGCCAAGGTGGAATTCATTCACCGCCACAGTCGAGAATGACACATCGAGTGAGCATCATCTCTCCCTGAGAGTGACATATGTGCCAGGCTGCCTGAATTACAGGGCGAGCTACTGTCACGCTAAGGGGTGATACCAGGTAATGGAGACTTCGTCCTCAAACTATACTGAGGATTTGGGAAATATTCGGCAAAGCAGAAATCAATCTATTTGCCTCAGTGGAGAATGCCCACTGTCCCCTCTGTTATTCGAAGTCCCAAGCCCCACTGGGAAGGGATCACAATGGCACACAAATGGCCGGCGAAAACAAATATGCGTTTCCTCCGGTATGCCTGATCCACTCTGCCATATGCAAAGTCTGAGAGGACAAGGAAACGGTTCTATTAGTTGCACCGAAATGGCCAACCAACTATGGTTTCCAGAAATGATGGAGATGCTGTACAGCTCACCATGGGAAATACCACTGAGGAGGGATCTCCTCTCTCAGATGCAAGGCACAGTCTGGCATCAGCCCCAGCTGTGGAATTCACATGTGTGGCTACTGAACGGAGAGCACTACATGCATGAACTACACAGAGTTTGGTCCCGGTCTTTCAAGAGCCACTGTCAAACCCAGAAAAGACTATGTACCTAAGGTTCTGACCACACCCTTCAATGCGCAGGTTGTTCACCTTCAGGCCTTCTTCCCTTGTCAATTTAATTCAGATGAGGAACAATCATTGCATTTGTTATGCCCTGTACTGACGCTACACACATACGTTGAGTGTTCAAGCCAGTTTTGACTGTCTGATCAGCTCTTTGTATGCTATGGAGGATGCACAAAAGGAATATCCATCTCTTAGCAAAGATTTTCTCACTCGATTGTCGATGCAATTACCCTTGCACAATTGGTGTTAAAGCACACTCAACTAGAGGCATGGCCTCCTCATTGGCATGAACGAATGGTGTATCCTTACAAGACATACGTTTTGCAGGATGGTCCTCTCAAAACACATTCGCAAGGTTTTACAACCTAGACGTAACGTCTCTTTCTTCACAAGTCCTCTCTGTTTAGAGCACTTGCTATTCATTGGCTCTATATATATATATATATATATATATATATATATATATATATATATAATTCATACTATATGGCTATAGCTCATACTGTATATTCATTATGAGTGCTCTCCTCCTGGCCATCATGAGGATCACTTACTGCGGCACACACATGTCGGTCGCTGTCCCATAAGACTGTGCCGCCATGTTTCCTCTCTAGGAAGTTATGTTGTGAAGTGCGACGTGATGGGATTTTGTTCTGTTCCCTATATGCTTTATATATGTTTTACATATACTTTATATGTCTGCTTTATATGCTTTATGTCAAGTGGACTGAAGTCGTAAGGAAACGTCTTGGTTATGTACATAACATCGGTTCCCTGAGACAAAGGGAACGAGACATTGCGAATGCTAGCCACACCACAAGACTCAGAGTTCTTGAGGCACGAGCAATGCGCTCCTTGTTCTCAGTCAGAAATTCTGAGGAAATGGTGTCTGTGCACCTGTTTTATAGCGGTCAGTTTGCGCCGAACCGAGTAGTCAGTTTCGCACCAAAACAGGCGGGGCTCAAACACCATAGCCAATATTAGAATACTGGCATTATTGTAGAGAGGTTTCAAGTAGGTAGTGTATGAAGGAACTCCCCTTCGTCTCAGGGAACCGAGGTTACGTATGTAACAGAGACGTTATATTTGGTTGTTGAGTGGTTATTCCGTTGCATTTGTTCATGTTTATTATTGTTCAGTTTTGTTTTTTTTTTATAATATTTTATAAAGGTAAATATGTAAGGCAAGCATACCTAGAGTTGACAATTTTGAAATTTTAAAATTAGGGGAAATTAAATGGGTGGAATCAGGGCCGGCCGGTGATTTAGGCAGAATAGGCAAATGCTTGGGGCTCCGTCCACCCATAGGGGGCGCCCAAATGAGTGAGTGATTTAGTTTTTTTTTGCTGATACTGTTTTAATACTATTCATTTGAAATATAAAAAAAAGTGAAAAGCCCCTACAACAACATAACAACATAGCTTATATTTTCTGTTGCCCTCAGCGTCACCCCGGCCTGGTGCATCAATCGCCCCCCCGCTCTCATAGTTAGACTACTTGATCGTTGGGGATGGGCGAATTCAGTTATCTGAAGTGACACTGTCACTGAACAAGATAAATTAGCATCAGTAGCCTTCTTCAAACATGTCAAAAACAACAAAGCCATCTGGTGCCCAGGGTAGAAAAAGAAGAAGATCAGAGGAACAAAAATGGGATAAGAACAGAGGTAATTATATAGTTTAAATTATAAATTATAAATTATAGTTTATCTAAGTTCATAATAGTTACCCTTGGATCAGTGTTACTACAAGCTAGCTTACTTTGGACGATACTAGTAACATTTGCTAATTTAAATATCTAGCTAGAGTTAATGTCAGTTTCCTTTACCTTAAATTCATTACGTTATCCGAAGATGTGTGTGAACAGTGAAACCGCTTTTAGGGAATGTTAGAAAGACGATTCAGGTGTTGTTTGGGGAATAACCTAACATATAACATAAATAATTTTGAGAAATTGTAAAAGTAAATTAAAATACCCTTTTGTAATTAATAGTTGTAAGCCATTGCATTTTCATTATTGATTGTTATATTATATTATAATTATTATATATTATATTATATATCATTATATGTATTATAGCAAACAGCATACTAGAGAAGTGCTCATTGAATACATGTTTTGTGCATGAATGCTAGGTGTAATTACACTTGCTATTTGTGTTTAGGCTATAAAGTGGCTTAAGTGCTATTATTGTATATTGTTTCACCATCAGCAGCTTTTTTATTAATATAGGCTAATATAACAACCATATACTCCTGTTCTCTCTTCACATGCACTTTTGAAATATTTGAATCCCACCCCTACAAATCCTGGGCCACCTGCAGACACCTTCTCTACCTCAGCACAGCCCAGCAATACAGCATCAACTGCACCTGTCCCCCCTACCTCAGCACAGCCCAGCAATGCATCATCAACTGCACCGTGTCCCCTCTACCTTAGCACAGCCCAGTGATGCAGCATCAACTGCACCTGTCCCCTCTACCTTAGCACAGCCCAGTGATGCAGCATCAACTGCACCTGTCCCCCCTACCTCAGCACAGCCCAGCAATGCATCATCAACTGCACCGTGTCACCTCTACCTTAGCACAGCCCAGTGATGCAGCATCAACTGCACCTGTCCCCTCTACCTTAGCACAGCACAGCCCCAGCACAACATCATGCATCTACAAAAAGGCTGCACTAATAGACCCTGCTGACTAGCCATCTGTTTTAAATGATAAGGTAAGAACCAAATTTGTTCTCAGAGGACCATATCAAATAAAAAACAGTTTCAAGTTTTTAAAAAAAAAAAACGATGAGAGAAGGTGTCAGCATCACCATTTTAACAGAGTCTTAGTCAATGGAGAAAAAAATCAAAAGAAGTTGGCTAATGTTAAGAATGATAGTTTGTACACAATGATCAGTGGTGGAATTGGCTGCAATGCAAGGGGCACCAGCTAAAATCTTGCCTAGGGCACCAAATTGGTCAGGTCCAGCCCTGGGGGGGAATCACAGCCTCTAACCACATCCTCCACAGTTTTAGCAATACATGCGTTGTCAATATGCATTATTAATACAAAATTGTGTATCCTTTCTTATTTGTTTCCTTAACTTTCTTGACCCATTACTTAACCCATGATAACAAATACATAATTTATATGTTCAAAATATCTTTATTAAAAAAAATATCTATTTTTTATCTTTTATGTATACATTTTGGATGGTTTATAGATATTTTTTATTTATTTGTAAAAAAAAATATTTATTTTAATTGTTTATTTTTTTCGTTCATCTTTATGATTGTATCCATACATTGTTTGATCTTATTGAACATTTATATAGAAAAAACAGCACAGTTTTACCACCATTTGTGGACTTTTCAGACGGTCCCGTTACCACACCCTCCACAGTATTAGCACATTTTAGAACAATATTTATATCAATGTTAAATTGGCGACCTGGAACAATTTCATCGTGATACCATTTGACCAGCTTAAATACGAGACAAATCACGTCCCACGGGACGCATCATTTTATCTTTAAATACCGGACGATCTCGTAATTCACGGGACGGGTGGCAACCCTACTTTACATACCACACACACTTATTCTCTTATACTTTATTCAGGTATGAATTCAAATGAATCAAAATTACTTTAACATGCTCAAAAGGAGAAATAAAAGTACAAAATAGATTTTACCAATGCACATTCATTAAGTGATGTCCATGTACCCGGTTTCAAAGACTTCTCAATTCCAGTCCATTAATACAAAACAATTAAAATAATAATATCAGTCATAATAAACTTCTCAAACATTCTCAGACCCGCATTCACATTCTGTTCACATTCTGTTCCATTTCTGATCTGAACACATAGTTCCAATATGTCTAGACATCTGTAACAGCTAAACACAGCCATGGGCATTCAAATGCAATCACTTAAGTTATAAAGTCAACTAAAATAATGTTTAATAAATACACTGATTCAATACACAACCACTATTGACAAATGTTCTTGTGTTAATTGTTGAGTATTCCATTCTCTCATAATCTCAATAACAGGGAAAGCAATATTTACAAATATCATCAATATGTCAGTCGCTCTATTGCCAGCAATTAGCGTCATCATTGCGATTATCTTCCATTGCAAAACACTGTTCAGTCTTTAATCTTTAACAAGAAAGAAAGAAAGAAAGAAAGAACATTTTATAACACTTGTTCAGCAGGGCGGATGTTAAAAAGTTGTTCATTTGGCTTTGGAGCTGCCTTCTCATTAAAGTTATTTAGAATGTTTTTCACTCCTTTTTGCCATGAAAGCAGTGTCTCCATTGGTGTCTTTCCGTCCTGTAAAAGATGAGTTAAAATAAGTAAGGAATATTTCACCCCAAAATGTAAATTCTCTCATCATTTACTCTCCCTCAGGCCATCCCAGATGTGTATGACTTTCTTTCTTCAGCTGAACGCAAACAAAGATTTTTGGAATTTCCAGCTTTGTACGTCCAGACAATGCAAGTGAATGGTGGCCAAAATTTTAAGCTCCATAAGAACATAAAGGCAGCATTTCTATTTAAATTAGTTGTGCATATCACCACCTTCTGGTTGGGCCAAGGTGGATATTGATAGTAAAAAATGACTTAGCATTGATAAGTTTCTCATCCACATCTATCATATCACTTCTCAATACATGGATTTAACCACTGGAGTCTCATGGATTACTTGTATGCTGCCCTTATGTCCTTTCTGGAGCTTAAAAGTTCTTAACATCTTGAATTGTGTTCTGCAAAAGAAAGTCATACATTTCTGGGATGGCATGAGGGTGAGTAAAATATTAGAGAATTTTCATTTTTGGGTGAACTATTCCTTTAAGATAAGTGTAGGATAGATATATAATGCTAACACTCCAAAATCAAATTTAAGAAGCAAGAAATGCAAAAAGATGTGAAATACTTTTCATCTTCATTTATAACAAACATTTATATATATACACACACACACTGGAGTGTTAGCATTGGGGCATTGAACAGAATCATGTAGTAAATCAATATGGCTCTAGAGGGCGTCAGGTAAACTTAAAATAAAATAAAATAGGGCTGTATGTTCTCAGATAAGACTTACATTGTTTTTGGCATTGAGACTAGCTCCATACATCATCAGCAGTCTTATCATTTTAAATCTATTGATCCTTACTGCATCGTGCATGGGTGTGTCTCCATCCTATACAAAGAGATCATTGGCATTATAAGAGAGGAAAGCAGCACATGGGACAGTGGACTAATGCTGCACTTTGTGTTTTAACAGAGTTACAATTGTGCAAAATGAGAGTGACAGTCATTTTCACATTTGTGATTTGATAGGAAAAAAAATATGTGACTGAAGTACAAACCAGTTTCTCACCCTGTCTTTAGCATTTACGTCAGCTCCACAGTGAATGAGATGCTCGGCACACTCATAATGTCCTGTTCGAACCGCAACATGAAGAGGAGTGCTGCTTAGCTGTAGATACACAACAAAGACACAAATTACTGTGCTAAATGTGTTAAAATAAGGTTCCAGATCAAGTGTCGGCTGTGGACACTTAAGTGACTGTGGAAAGCAATATGTGGAAAAAATGCATGCTTTATACTTTGAAGCACATGTAACTTAAAGGTGCGCTCAGTCACTTTTTGCTCGCGTTATCTTGGACTTACAATGACTTACGTGTTATCTTGGACTTACACACCTAGTGGTGTGGGTGCAGCATCATTCAAAATCAATAGGTTTAGTTACAGATGCCACTGTAGAAATTCACTATTCACAATCAGCCATGATTAATTTAATCCATGAGTGAAAGTGTCCAATAACAAGATGGTTACTGAGATTAAGTGAGTAGTATTCAGCATCCTATCACGTGGCTTGATGAGTGCGTTACCGCAGAGACATAGCGCATGTGAAGGCTTCACGCTATTCTCTGTGGCATCCACGCATAACTCATCACATACCCCACCGAGATCGAGAACCACGTTATGACCAATTTGCAACCAGGCCAATTTTATTGCTTAGGAGACCTGGCTGGAGTCACTCAGCACACCCTGGATTCAAACTTGTGACACTAGGGGTGGTAGTCAGCATCAATACTCGCTAAGCTACCCAGGCCCCCGAGTTATTTTTTGAGACCTTTGTCTACAAACATATCCATTTTCAATTAATTTATTATTAAATAGATTTAAAACATGTTTTGTTCCTTGTCTCAAGAATCAGCGAGTTATGAAATTTGCAAATGTTATTATCAATGTTCACAGACCATCTAGTGCATATAGGAACAGCGGCTTTATCTACCTTGTCTCTGGAGTTGAATTTGGCTCCTTCGTTGAGTAGCAGTTCCAGGGCTAGCAGGCTTCCACCTCTGCATGCCCAGTGCACAGCTGTGGCATTCAGCTATAGATATTTTATAAGGAAGAATTGTAAATTAGATGAAATGTGTGAGAAATGTGTCTCAGAATTATTATAACATAAAATAATAATACAAGGGACAGTAGTCTTGTTGCACTGGCATCTGTTCTACCTTGTCTTTTTGCTCCATGGATGCGCCACTCTCCAGGAGCTTCTTCATGATCTCTGTGTGACCTTGTGCACTGGCTTTATGCAGAGCTGAGCGTTTAAACTGTGTGAGAGAGAAAAAGAGAAAGAAGGAAAAATCAAGTAAAATTACAAGTTACACTGATGCACATTTTGGACTTGGCAAGAAAATGTTAGCAACACAAGTGAAGGAAAGTGTGATGTGTGTATTTGTTTGTGTGTCACACACATCATCACAGGCATTGGGATCTCCACCGTCTGACAAATATTTTTCAACCACAGCAAGTTTGTTCTCTGTGACAGCTTTTAGAAACAAAACCTGGTCCACAGTCTCAGGCTGAAAAAAAATATGCAAATAGATTATTGACTTATTGTACTACACAAATCTGTAAATTAGTTTGAAAGTTGACAGGATATACTTCATCTAAACTATTTTGAACATAATTTTTCCAAAATAATTTTTTAATTATTATACATAAGTCTTTTATGACTTTAGAGACTACATGGAATATTTGTACTTTTAAAAGTTAATATGTCACACCACAGGACGATTTAACATTTAAACACTTATACTGTACTAGTGAAGGCAAAAAGACGATTACACATTGCGATTAAACTAGTTACAGACCAGTTTTAGGGCCTAAGATATACACTTTCTCTTAAATAAATAAGAATTTAGCTAAAAATCTTGATGTTAAAAAATAAACTTCCATGGACATGTTGGTTTTATTCATGAAACATGAGGAGGACACAATTTGTGTGTAAAATAAATGCATTCTTATGTTAATTCTCAGATTCAATTGAATGGAACACTTTGCTTAAAAATAATTTTACTTACTATTCACACAAATTTGTTCTGCTTGTGTTTCATGAATGAGGCCCAATATGTCTCTCAAATGCATTTTATAGCATTATAATGCATTAGGGAATAAGGATCCTCACCAGGATGTCAGGCTCTGGTTGTTTCTTTAGCTCTGCAATCTTCCTTTCCTTCCTTCTCTTCTTCAGCTGTAGAATGTTGAAGAGATCTTCAACTGTTTCTAGCTTTAGCTGCCCTGACCGGTCAACCTAAGTTGAAGGAAAGTAAGGAAAGTTGAAAAAGATGTCAGTATACACAGCACAAACTGTGTGACTGTTTATCTCACAAAGTGTCATGCCATGTTCACTCTTGCAAAGTTGTGTTCATTCATACATTGAGTTTGATGTTGCGTTCACTCTGTTTAAAGTCATTCTGGGTGGTGGAATTCAGGTCCTGGTGGCCATCCTGCTTCTCCTGAATGATGGTGGTCTCATATTCTCCTGCAGCAAACAGCTCTGCACAGGCGTCTTCCGTCCCCTTGCCCTCGCCTCTCTTCCCAGTGACCTGTGATTGGACATGACAACAGTCTGTCTTGCATTTATTATTATACCCTCTGTCTCTAGGATTGAACAGCCCACAGGGAAAGATCTAGGGTGTAGTGTAAAGCATATGTAGTTTAATTTGGGTTGATTGTGTGGGTGCGGTGGAAGGAGAGTCTTCAGCTGTTTTGAGTATGTAAATAATAAATTATACACATTTGTGTTGTCTCTGTTGTTTAAAATAGGAGGACATGCTCCTGCAGTTTGGTTATTCTAGACATCCTGGGCCCTCCTTAATCACTGATATTTATTAATAACATCTATCTATGTATTTATCCATCCATCTCTTTCTTTCTTTCTTTCTTTCTTTCTTTCTTTCTTTCTTTCTTTCTTTCTCTCTCTATCTTCTTGATTTTTCCCACTCATAATCCTTAAGGACATATAAGCAAAGGCATGTATGTGTGTGTGTGTGTGTGTGTGTGTGTGTGTGTGTGTGTGTGTGTGTGCATGCATGTGTTTGTCCAGGTATTCCCTACATTGTGGGGACCAAATGTCCCCAAAAGGATAGTAAAACCTGAAATTGTTGACGCTGAAGTCGGTCCCCATGAGGAAAACAGCTTATAAATCATAGTACATTGTGTTTTTTGAAAATGTATTTGTTTAGGTTTAGGTTTAAATGAGGTTTAGGTTTAGGGTTAGGGGATAGAATATAACATTTGTACAGTATAAAAATCATTATGTCTGTGGAGTCCTCATAAAACATGAAAACCCAACGTGTGTGCATGTGTGAGATGCACAGAATTCTAACTAAATCCATTTTTAAGTTACACTCCTTAGCACGTCAACATTGAAACCCAGCCGAGAGATGATAAGACTATAAGACTCTGAGATTCAGAAAAAATAAAATAACAAATACAACACTGAGCACTGCATGCATCAGCACAAAACTCACCAGCTCTTCCACACGCAGCAGACCCATGTCTATGAAGTGAAGTTTTTATGAGTCCTTGTATCTGCTCAAGGTGCCTGTGTTCTCCACAAAGGCTGATAGTGGTAAGAGGTAGTTCTCTTTCAATTTAATTAGGGTCCCAATGCGATCGGTGTGCCTGCTCAGCTCCCTAATGATCTGTGCATCTCCTCTCCATCATCATTCATATATAGTTCCAGACTCTGACGCGGACCACATAAAAGTTAGATCATATGCCTTGCAATTCTTTGCCTCTCTCTCACCGCCCACAAAATTCCTGTGGTGCGAGACACACATTCGTCCTTGCCGAATCATTGCGTCGCGCGATGACCACACGATCCAGCAACGCGCGGCTTCCTTTCTGGCATTTTGCCGCGGGTCGCACTCGCGCTTACCAGCCTGCTCTTAAGTGTACATGCGTGGGCAACAGGTGCACGGCTGAATGACAGCATAGTCTTCTCTGCGTGTGAGAAAAGCAATAAACGTGATGTGTACTTTTGGTATAGAAACCTATTGTGTGTGATAACTTGCTGTTCAGTATACTTACAATATGTGTTTCTTTAACGTCGGTCTCGTTTACCTCTGTGGGCATAGGCCTAGCCTATATAAAGTCTTGTTTAAAAATTTTTACACTCTTAGTAGTTTAATTAATTTGTCTACTAAGAATGTCCAAAAGTGTATGTAGCTACTTGTATCACATGATTTTTGTATCATTTATTTATTAAGTTGTCATAAAAATTCACACAACAGTGTCCACCACACCTCAAATTATGTTTAATAGAATTGGTGATGGAAATCACTTAAAAAAAAAAAAAAAAAAAAGGCTTATTTCATAGCTAACATTCTCTGTACCCAATTAAATACAATTTGCACACATTGTGTGGGACAATCATATTTCTTTCAAAAGATAGAGATAATTTTCACACAATAGGCCTAAATACGGTTTGCTTATTTCACTATTTGTTTAGATAATCATAGTTTTAATATGTAAAAATGTTTATTTTTATGTTTATGTTTATGTTATGTAATGGATTTTCACATTTTAAATGTCTGGGTCTGACACAATTATTTTAATATAACAACTAGAAAAAAAGCTGAAATCTTTTAGTTAAAAAAAAAGAATGAAAATCAACCCCTGGGACATAAAATTGCCCAAAGTTGAATAAACACCTGTTTATTTGTTTCTTGACTTGTTATATGAAGCACATTTTTTAGATTACCTGACAAAATGTTTTTACAGTGTAGTTCAAACCACCATTTGTAACAAATTCTCAGTTTATGCATTGCACAAAAATGTCATGAGCATGACAGGTATGGAATGATGTTATGGTCCATCCACTCACATGACATTACAGTCAGTGTTAAAGCCTTTTAATAGCCTCACGGTAATGAGTGACGGATTTGAGATACCTCCTCACCTCTTATGGACAGAGAAAAATGTCTGTGTATATATTTAAGCTGATATCATCCGTTAGTGGGCGTGTTTGTGCAGGTGCAATATCTGCAGGGCGCTTGTGCCCTTCAACCGCAAGCTGAACAGGTGCAGAATTGGTCACAAAAATGGTCAGTGTCACATCAGTCAGTAATGCAGATTAAGTTTACTGTTAAGAGTGTGAGGCTCTTAGTCAGCAACAAATTACTATCTATTGCAAGATGATTTGTGATTGTTTTTGGGCAGGGTTCTTAATGTCTTCATTAGGAGCCACTCTAGACTGTCTCTAGACTTATATCTGAGAGTGAGCTATGGTGACTCATGATGAGGACAGAGTGACTAATGAGAGGAGGTGCACAGAGAAGCAGTTATTACTGCTTTGATCCAAAGTGAATTTCTGCTACCTGTATTACAAGAACAGCACTCTTGAAGAAAATGTGCATAACACTGTAAAAAGTTGTAACTAACTGTAACATTGATTACCCATTTTGATCTAATCTTTAAAAATAAATTTTCTCGGTGCAACCAGGTGAATTCAGTCATATTAAATAATATTTTCTGAATTGAATAAAAGCAGTTAATTTAGTTGTTACCACTTGAAGCACATTTCTTAGTCAACCTGGTTCCCTAGCCTTAGACCTTATACATGTGATTTTAATGAATAGCCTTACTAAAATGTAACTTGATAACCATAGTTCCTGCCAAAATACCAATGAAATTTAAATGAATAAATACCATAAATGATTAATGTGCTATGTCATTAAAACCTATGCTAAGCTTTCAGTGTAATGTATTTGATTGATTGATTGATTGATTGATTGATTGATTGATTGATTGATTGATTGATTGATTGATTGTAGTGGTGGTTACTAAGTTATTACAGATTTATTGTTGTAACAATAGATTTTTCGGTTCATGATGGTAAATATGGAATGGCAAACCTGATCTAAAATCAATTCATACCTTTCATGATGAATGTGGGCCTTTCGAAGAGCGTGCAACAGTAGCCTTAGTGAGTGATAAGTCAGGTTTGATATTGTGGAGAGCTCCCACATTACAACAGCTCAGCCCACAACTCCTATGACTACTTAAGTCTTTAAATAGTAGTTTAAATTGCATGGCCATGTTATGCTCTATTATGGGACTATAAGTCATTCCCGTTTTACTAATAACTAGTGCCGTGGATCAATTAAAGAGTTATATGCTTTGTTTAAATTCTCTGCAATGTAACATTTTTGACCATCTCCCAAATACTGTGCTGGGAATAAAATAGAGCAATGTCCTGCTCTACGATGTGCAGACTGCATAAATAATAAACCTTTCATTTCATGATTACAGTCATCAAGACGCTATCCATGGTGCTGAACTGCCGCTTGAATGATAGCTGTCAATCAAAGGTGTTTAGAAGGCAGAATCGTGTCTCACATTGCACTTGTTTTCATACACATTGCTTATTCTGCATTACACACATAGGTGTGTGTGTGTGTGTGTGTGTGTGTGTGTGTGTGTGTGTGTGTGTGTGTGTTTGTATCAACTGGTGTGTGGTTTAGTAATATTTAGCCGCTGGCTTTGTGGGGGTCTCTAATAAGAGTTATTTACGGGGTGTCACAGAGTGGATATGTGTCAATATCACAAAAGGCTTGCAGGGATTCAAAGCTTTAACCCACTAACCTTGGCAAAAGTCTTCCCTGGCAAGTTGTTGTGATTGTGTGGCAGCACATGCAACAGCTGCCTTGGTTATTATTGATATAGTGATGGTTTTTATTTCTGTGTATCCAAACAGGCACCAGACCAGAATAACTGCCCAGCCTTAGGGTTTAGATTTGCAGAATGTACAGCACACTCTCTTTCCTGTACACACACACACACACACACACACACACACACACACACACACACACACACACACACACACACACATACAGATATAAATTATGATAAATGCAAATAATAAAATAGCACTAGTCATATAATTGTGCAGTTAGCAAAATAAATAGGCTCATCAACTTTTAAAAGTGAGGAGAAAATGCTTCCCATATCATTTGTTGTTGACATCAGGCCAGATGTCCAATCAAACATTTGCTAAAATCTAGCAAAATAAGGAAGATGTCAACATGGACAGATTGGTTGTCATCCACTATTCTCAGAAAATAAACAAATAAATCTATGCAAGGTAAAAGAACATACGGCCCACACTAAATTAAATGCAGGGTCACATTCAGTGATGAAGAACATGGTTTGTGCTGATCTACCATGTGTTTTGTGTGATAAATTGGCAAGACAAACATTAAACAATTTAAGAGATAATGTAATGTTAATTATTTTGCATATTGGTGGCCCTATATGCAAATAGAAGTAAAAACACACCTTTAAAGATGTAAGAACTAAGATACTGAAACCTGAAATTTCAACTTAAGTGTTGTGTTAAATTAAAGCACTTTTCCACAATTGGGCCAAATGCATCTGACCATGGTAATGTTTTCAGTAGCATCTCCACTTGAGCATGGTACGGTACATCTAGATTATAAACCGTTCCCAACTTGGATTTCTCAGGACAGAAAACCATGCTGGTGGACTGGCTTTAGTGATGTGGCAACTCATGATTGGTCCCTTGCCCACACAGCACTTGCCCACACAGGAATAGAGCCTAAAAGTTGCTGTAAGTGATATTTAATGAAATCACTCACAGAAAACGTCCCTAATACCTGTCAGATATCATTGGAAAAATATGTGGTCAGATTCTGCAGGCCATGCTCCGATTCTTTGTTTTGCCAATCAGAAGACTTTTAAGCACTTTCTGCCCATCAATCATTCTGCACATTCCCAAGGCAGCCCATATACTGTACTCTATGTGCAAAAGGAAGCTGAGAGCATCAGTTCGAGTCTTGTCTGTTTCTCATGTGAGAATGCTATTTTACTACCATTGCTTTTGACTACTAGAGTAATGCTAGTACAAGCAGTGAAAAATTGTGAAATGTAGTAATGGTATAGGGGCCCACAGGTCCAGGGGGTCCCACAACAAATTTTAAACTGTATTATTTATAAGAAAGGGACCCAGACTAATATACAATGGAACTCTATGGCCCTGAGTACATGAACAAGGTCATTGTAACTGTTTGGGTTTGTTGACATCAAATTGCATATTTATTTTTATACCTGTGAAATATTTATGCTCTTTTGCTCAATCCTTAATTATAACAGTCTCCAAGCGTATCAGAGGGCAATTTCCTAATGGAAGGGTCATTCCAAACAAAAGTAAGAAAATGTATCTTTTAACAAAGACTTGTTCCATGAGAATCTAAGCGAAGAGTAGATTCATACAGTAAAGCCATGTTCCCTTTAAAGTACCCACATCAATGGCTCTGCTCTTCAAAGTGAGTATGGCAAAAGGATGATCACTTTTGATTGTAATTCACCCTGTGTGTTTATGTGTCTTTGGAAAGAGGAAGTGTTCATCAATTAAGTCTCAATGGGATTCTAGAACAGCTAACAATGCTTAAAGCACATTGAAGATTCTTCTGAACTGACTGTTCTGTGGGTCCTCTAAACTCAGTGAAATGTAGTCATCAAACAACCCAAATGAGAACCCAATGCATGTGGATATTTGGAATTCTGATTTAATCCCAGAGCTGAAATACAACACTATCCTTCTATGCCAGACTAGATTGGGGGCCCAGGGCATACTGGGAGAGTTAATGGAGCAGTAGTACACCAGCAAATTAACATAAGAATGTGGAATTATGTTCTCACAATGGCAGGGACTTGGAATACTATAAAGATTCAGAAATGAAGGGCTGTGTATGGACGTAGCACTAGTTCAAGTAGAAATGTAAGAACCTCCAATCATGGCAATTCTATGTCATCAGCTGTGGCCATATGTTTTAAGATAATTTTTCTTCCCACATGGTTTGTATGGCAGTTGTGTGGAGCTTACATGTTGATCACTTGATCCCATCAATATGTCCACAATACATCATGTGTTCATTCCAAAAGCACTCTGACTATGACAGGAGTCACATCGAAGATATGTGGTTTAACATCTTTTACTGGCCTTGTGAAAAGATGTGCAATGGAATGTCTCAACGTATAGGTCTTAGTTATGATCAAGCAAAATTTCAGTAATCTAAAGGAGAGCCTGAAATAAAGTTTGGTCAAAAGTTGAAAATGTGAAGATTAATAATATAGTACAAAAATAAATGCACTCAGCACAAGCTCTTAGTCTGAGAGGTTATATCAATAAATTAATTAATTCAATAACATATTTATTTTCTTCAGCCCTGAAGTATTATGACAACAGCACATCTAGAACGGTCTTGACCAAAGACATTATATCACCCTGTTCCACTTCCATCTTCATTTATTCAAAACCATTAGACTTCCACCAATCCTCCAGGATAGCCCAAATCACAAGGACACTGATGTGTGAAGTCTCAAAAGTGTTCAAAGGTGTATTTAATGAGCAGCTTTCCTCTGGTTGTGTCTTTTGCTCTCTATTGTCACTTTGTTTAGTGATGTAAACAGCTTTACATTGGAGCTTGAGGTCTTTGTCCTGGATATAGTTGATATGTAACTTTGAAGTTTAGCCAAGAAACTCTGTGGACCAAGCAGATAGGTTCTTTGAATTGTAATCTGTTAGTCAATCGGCTTGCTTACACGTGACATGTTAAGCCAATGGGCTTGCATGGTGTAAGCTAATTGGTGCTTTGATTTATAATCTGGTTACCAATCAAATTGGGTCTCTCTCTTGGTCTAACATTTAAATGGCTCAGTTTTGAGTTTTTCAAAACTAAGTGAGTTTTTCTCTGATACCCACCTCCAACCCAGCGTCACATGCTTAAATCTCGTACATGGGGATTGTTTGTAATGCCTTTTTGACATGCTGACATGCTGCATTGAGCATTGAGCTGTTTTAGCATGCCTTGCATCTTGTCTATTGTGCAGCAGCATCATGTCCACATGCTAACTCCAAATGAATGTGTATTTTCTGGCTGTAGTTTCCGTACTTGCTCTGCAGAAGCAGCCGCAGCAGTAGGATTAGCAGATCTAATCCGCCAAGACCAATATCCTCTATGAATATGTAATTCCCAAATTTACATGCTAAATCTTTCAGATAGTTGTCATGACTGAAATTAGGTTAATGGTCCAGGGTTTGGCTCATCATAAACAATCAGAACCAGAAATCCTCTCAACCTTGGAGGTGAACTAAGTCAGAAAACAGTGGACTTGGAATGCTATTAGAATTTGGAAGTGCTGTGAAGTTTTGGAAATTGTGAGGGGATTTCAGAATATTGGAACCTCCAATCATGGTCCTCAGCTGTGGCCATCTGTTCCATGTATTGCTTTAAGATAATACATATTCCCACAAGGTTTGCAAGACATCTGTGTCCAGATCAAATGCTTATACCTTGACTCATCAATGTGTCCACAACACATACAGTAGGGTATATTTTCTAGTCAAACCTTGGATGTGAAATAAGTCAGAAATCTGGCTTCCTGTCCATTTGCTAGAGATATGGAAGACAGTATACAAGAATCCAGGTATGAATTTGTTTTCTAAGACTCCACTTGGATTGGTCAGTGCTAAGTGTGTTTTTAAACCCTAAACCAGCCACAAACACAAGCGGGAAGAGTAGAGAATGTGTGTGTGACTGTAGACAAATCAGAATGCAGACACACACTGGTATGAACATTTGGTTTTCAGATTTTATTTTTATGACCTCTCTTGCAGCTGCTGAAGTGGTATAAATCATTACATACCCAGACACATGTGAACACAAACAGACACACACCTTTTTATGGTTCTGTATTCTGTTTCCCTCCTCAAAGCCAAATGTGAGCACTCATTTACATACTGTGGTAATGTGATACTAACGAGAATGCATTGTGCACAAGTTCTTTTACAGGTTGTTCTTACATATCTTCACTTTTAACTGAAATAACTCTAGGTTCTACAGTTCTCTTTTGTAAGTTTGTGTTCATGGTTGATGTGGATTGTATTTTTTGAGTGTTTAATATGTTAGTAGTGTTATGTAAGCAGACTTTCCTAGATTCTTCTCTCACTCACACAGTTTCTCTACTTCAATTCATCTATTTTGTGCTATCACAGTCAGTGGGAGTCAACGAGTTCATTATTCCTTTAATTTTATTCAAATAAACAGTCTTATCTGTGCTTCTGCAGTCATTGTGTGAGGAAAATAAACTAAAAAGAAAGATGTGAGAGGGCAAGAAAGACTAAAGACGGAAATATACAGTAGCAAGAAGGAGAGCAAGAGAGAGCACTGAACATCTAGGTTACGGATGTAACCTCCATTCCCTGATGGAGGGAACGAGACGTTGTGTCAAAGAAGCGACTCTAGGGGTCTCTCTTGAGGGCCTTTTGCATCTCTGATCTATGAGAAAAGGCCAGTGAGAAATTGGCAGACAGAATTTGCATGTCCCGCCTTGGACATACGGGTATAAAGGGAGGGAAATGCATCTGTTTCATTCAGGATTTTTCTGAGGAGCCGACGATGAGGTTCGGCCACAAAAGTGGCTCGGTTCAGCGACGTGGCCGGGAGGACACAACGTATTGTTCCCTCCATCAGGAACGGAGGTTACATCCATAACCTAGATGTTCCCCGTCTGTCGCTTACTTCGATGTTGTGTCGAAGAAGCGACATTAATTTAAATCATGCCATGCACTGAGCCGTGTACGTGTACTGCTAACACAGGAGCGGGCAGGTATTTTACATGCCAAAGCGACCAGCTGTGCCAGGCTGCACGTACCATTCCCCAATGCCCCATAAAATCATCAATGCCTTCTGGTTCTTTACCCCCGTCAGGGGGGAACAAGGTGACGTGCCAAGCATGGGAGCAGGCCACGCCAGCTGCGCCTTTTCTCTCTCTATGTTTCTCGCATAGAGTTAAAGCGGATGGGGCCATCTTAACGCTATCATACGCATCGGGGAAGGCGATCTTTCCCAGTTTTCCTATTCTTTCAGGGGGGAAAGACCCTGCGGAGACCACACCTGCCCAGACTGGGGGGAGTTAAAAAGTGGTGAAATACATCACATGGGTATTTAGGTCACATGTGGAGAATGGCGCGGTGGTAGATCCTACCTCATTGGAGGGAGGAGTTGCTACAAACACTGCGACCAGGGGGCTGGGAGGACTGCCTAAGGAGACGTGGGTCCGCTAGCAAGGGGACCATAGTGCGGAAAATACACACAGGGGAAAAGTCCACGTGGGAGCCCGTCCTGTGGAGCACCTATTCCAGTACAGGGTAAATTGAGTACCCGCATTGGTCTTGGTCTTTCAATTCCTCCGCTGAATTCGCAGACCAGAGGGCTAGGGAGGAGTCATCCAGGGAGTCGAGTTTGTGGGATCTCCTGGGGTAAAAGCGCACGGTATTACCTCAGCGGAGGGAAAGGGCACTAGGTGCAAGCGGTCCACCTGGTCAGTTTGTCAGCGTGTACCAAGTTCTACCGGCTCAGACCTGAGAAAACAAGGGACGAAACCGACTCAACCCTGAGATTGTAAAATCTCGCAAATGTATTGGTTGTTGCCCAACCCGCTGCTCTGCATATGTCTGCTAGGGATGTACCCCTGTCTAGTGCCCATGAGGACGCAACACTTCTTGTTGAGTGTGCTCGGACCCACAAGGGGGGGGGGGGCACGGCTTGGGTGCAATAGGCCAACGTAATGGCATCCACAACCCAGTGGGAAAGCCTGTGTTTGGAGACAGCATTCCCTTTCCGCTGTACACCAAAGCAGACAAAGAGCTGCTCGGAACATCTAAAGCTCTGCGTGCGGTCCAAGTAGATACGCAAAGCACATACCGGACACAGCAACGAAGGGGCTGGGCCTGCCTCCTCCCGGGGCAGCGCTTGCAGGTTCACTACCTGGACCCTGAAGGGAGTGGTAGGAACCTTGGGCACGTAGCCCGGTCGCGGTCTTAGGATCACCTGAGTGTCTGCCAGACCGAACTCCAGGCAGGTGTCGCTGACAGACAACGCTTGCAGGTCCCCAATCCTTTTGATGGAGGCGAGCGTGATCAGGAGGGCCGTCTTCAAGGAGAGTGAGAATGGTTTGCGGGCCAGGTGACCCAGAGACAAAGGGAATTGCTCTTTTATTGAGAATGTGGGTACCACAGCCTGAAGGGGGTGCGGAAATGTAAATAAACTTAACTGAAGATTCTCCTCCCGGCCCTCCACCGGGGGACGGAGTGGTCTGCTTACCAGCTCTGGAGCAAACGTCTTGGTCCCTGGGTTGTCCGTCTCAGGAACGCTTGGGAGCCTTCCCTGAGACGGGGGGCATGTGCCTCCTGCAGGGTGCTCGACACTGGGGCTGAGAGCTGGGACTGGGTTGAGGCAGAGCTCTGGCCGAACTGGGAGACAGGTGCATCGAGGAAGTGTGTTTTGTCCACTTTGCGCATCTCGACCATGTTCAGCCACAGATGACGTTCCTGAACCACGAGTGGCCATCGCCTGCCCGAGTGACAGCGCTGTGATCTTTGTGGCCCTGAGGGCGATGTCGGTCGCTGAGCGCAGTTCCTGCAGCACATCGGGATCAGGACTACCCAAGTGCAGATTTTTAAGAGCCTTGGCCTGGTGGATTTGCAGGAGGGCCATGTCATGCAGGGCGGAAACGGTCTGTCTGGTGGCGCTGTAGGCTTTCTCGGGGCACATGTGGATCGCAACTGCTCTGTCCACCTGGGGGACCGCCATGTACCCGTGGGCCGCTCCGCGTGAAGGACAGACTGAAATTCTGCAGGAAGTACTTGTACTTGATTGGATAGCAGAAGACTGTTGCAAAGTTATTCTGTCTGATGAAGCCCCCTTCCGACTCTTTGGGACAAGAGCATCTTCTCCAAACAATCCAGGAGCAGTTTGGTGATGATCTGTGCATTTTCCAGCATGATGGAGCACCATGTCACAAGGCAAGTGTGATAATGAAGTGGCTCGGAGATCATTACATTAAAATTTTGGATCCGAGGCCAGGCAACTCCACTCGTGTTTACTCTAATAACTTGTGAACTGTAAGTCCTAGAGAAAAAATAATTTTCTGTGACTCTTTGATTCCTGAGCACATACTTTGGTTTCGATTTCCGCCCAACTAGATTTACCGCCATTTTGAATTTGTCTGATTTCCACCAAAATTGTGAGCATTAGTGAGATAGAGCTACACAAAAGTTATCACCTTTTTATGTTTGAAATTGTTCCAGAGAAATGGCTTCACGAAGCTGACACGAGCACGCCGTATGCCATGCTGTATCTCCGCAACACTTTGACTACACTACCCTCTACAGGTTAGGAGAAAACAACTATTTTGGCTTAAAACGCTTTTAAAAAATTAGAAAAATAGTACATTTTTTAGACAAGTGAGAACATGTCAAAATTTTGCTTGTAAATGCCAAAAAGATGCAGATGAATATTAAAGGGGTCTCTGCTTTTATGTAAATTGATATAACACTTAAATTAAATATTTTCACCAAACTTGACACACTAATATAAGGGCTCAACCTGAGAACACACAGAAAAAGTGGCAGGGTTTGGCCATTTGGTGCCACTATAACAGGGAACAATATGAAAGTGACTCTTGAATATAGAAACAATGGTCCGATTAATTAAAAAATTTGCATGCAGTATCTTTGCATTTAGTGTCTTTGTGGGAGTTGCCACAGTTGACATATATTGAGAAACATGGTAGCCATTGGCCAATCATCAACAAATTTAACATTGAGCACACCAAAATGGACTTGAGGCTGTTTGTTTGCATTTTTATGAGACTGGTCTTGTTAGATTGTGTGGGTCATGCAGAGAATAATGATACACTTGTTGGCCATGATTTGATTTTATGTAAATGTTTTGTTGTTTGTATTACTCCTATAACATTTGTCCAATCAACATGAAATTGAAATCTGCTGATTATTTGCACATCATGCCAGAAAATATTAGCATATAGATTTTTGTTGTTTAGAATTGTTTCACAAACAAATTTGAAAGTACAAAATGTATTTAAAAAAAAAATAAATAAAATATATATATATATATATATATATATATATATATATATATATATAAATACCAAAGAAGAATTCAGGCTGTTGTATTTGCTTAGTAAAAGTTTAAATTGGATTAAACTAAATATTGCATAGATGTCTAGAAATGTATTGCATATAACTCTATGGATGTAAAAACTGACCTTTCCAATTTTTTCCAAAAAATCCTACAAAGTGCTTGAGAATACTCAAAACAATGTATATTGTGCAATGTTGCACTTAACACCCTCTGCACAACCTTGAGTTAACATTCTTTATCAATGTACTAATAGCCAAAAGAGCAAGTACTTTTGTTTTGCCAATGATAGAGATTTTAATGTGCAACTAGTAAACGCAAATAGAACAGTAGTGTATCTTGAGAAAAATGTCCATAGATGTTTGGTTTTTTTATCTTTAACTCCTACAGCATTCATCAGAATTCTAACTTTAAATGTGTCACAAAGCTTCTTTTGCTGCTCATGCTGCCAATGATTGGCTTGACCATGGTATTGCTGCTTGCAGCTATATTTATTATTGTTGTTGTTGTTTGTCACGATCCCTTGTTGTCTGCCCCGTGTTTTCTGTTTCACTCACCACTGATCACATTCCATGTCACGTTTTCCTTGTTGTCCGCCCTGTGTTTCACTAGCCCTTGTATAAACTACACTTCCCTTCATTCCTGGCCCTCATCACTGCCTCCTCTGTGTTATTGTCCGCACCTGTTTGTTATTTTGTCATTATCTTGTCTGTTTATTTAAATCCCGCTGTTTCCCCTTTCCTTTGTCGATCGTTATCGCTTCATGTTCGTGCCAATGCCAGTGTGTGCGATCTCCATTCGTGTTTGTTCGAGGTATCCCTGCCCTTCGTGGATGTTTGTGAACTTGTGTTCACCCGTGTGTTAGTTTGTGTTTGAGTTTACTTTTCCCATCGTGGACCTTTTATTTGTTCCAGTGTTTGTGTTCTTTCTATTGTTTATTAATAAACCGCATTTGGATCCAAACCACCCATCTGCCTTCTCCTGCTTCCCACATTCATAACATTGTTGTTGTTATTGTTATTATTATTATTATTATATTAAAATATTAATACAATAATATTGGCTTAATTTAGCCATGCATTTCTCTTTAATTCTCTTCCTTTCAACTTGTGGGCTGCTGATGATTTTGTCAAAATAATAACTAAATATATAATAGCACCTGCATCACTGTGTCGGTGACAATATACTGGTGTTCAAGAATAGATTTATTCTATCCACACTGCTAAAAAAGGTTTTGTCAGGTAATCTAAAAAATTTGGTAACATCTAAATGAATTGATTTTAGTCTAGTCCAAAATGTTATTTAAAATGACTAAATCAACCTGACAAAAGAAAGTCATACCCCCAAAAAAGTATTTGTTATGGGTTGGATCAAGTAGAAATAAATACTTGAGGGAACAGTTGCAGGTCACTGCAGTTTTCAGTACATGTCACTATCCTTGTGTATCCTTGTCCTCTCTTCATGCAAATATTTTAGAATGCAAGTGATTCCAAGGTGTGTGGAAGTCTTTTTTTATGAGTTGACATTTTTTTTTTTTTTTGCAAATGCATGCCAATACACTCCTCCTCTTTCACAAACAATGACAACTTCAACAACCCAGCTGTCATAGTGACACACTGGACACGGCAACCTCAATGCAGAAGTCGTTGATACCCATCTCTGATGCTTTGTTGTAACAATGTATTGTTGAAATGCTTTGAAGTGAAAATTGTGAGGTCAGTAACTCCATCACTTTAAGTAAACATTAAATACCTTTGAAGTCACAGGTGATGTCTTCCTTTTTTATGCCTAACACAGTTATGGTTTTTTTTTTTTTTTTTGCTTTGGTAAGCTGTTCTATAAATATTGCAGTGTCATGGCAAGTAAAATCAGGATTTGAAAGACAGCCAGAGGCATTAGAAGGATAAAATCTCTAAAAACACATTTACACACACGTGCTTTTTACAAAACCCATGGCAATATAACATGTGAATGTGTATTTATTTTCTTTATGTTTGGGCATATGTCACCAGAATGAAAAAGTTAATTATACACCGATCAGCAACAACATTAAAACCACCTGCCTAATATTGTGTAGGTCCCTCTCGTGCCACCAATACGGCACCAACCCGTATCTCAGAATGGCATTAGCAGTCTGGACATTCTCTGTTGATCTCTCTCATCTACAAGGCATTTCCATCCACAGAACTGCCGCTCACTGGATGTTTTTTTGTTTTTGGTACCATTCTGAGAAAATTCTAGAGACTGTTGTGCATGAAAATCCCTGGAGATCAGCAGTTACAGAAATATTCAAACCAGTCTTCTGGCACCAACAATCATCCATACGATTATCTAATTAGCCAATCATGTGTCAGCAGTGCAGTGCATAAAATCATGCGTCAGCATGGATGAAGAACTTCAGTTAAAGTTTACATCAACCATCAAAAAGTTTACAAAAACCATCAATCTCAGAGATTTGGAAAATGGCATGATTGTTGGTGCCAGACGGGCTGGTTTGAGCATTTCTGTATCTTGATCTCCTGGGATTTTTACGCATAGCAGTCTCTAGAATTCAGAATGGTGCCAAAAACAAACAAAAAAAAACATCCAGTGAGGGGCAGTTCTGTGGATGTAATTGCCATGTCGATGAGAGAGGTCAACAGAGAATGGCCAGACTGGTTCGAACTGACAAAGTCTACGATAACTCAGATAACCGCTTTGTACTTGTGTTGAGAAGAATAGCATCTCAGAAAATGCTGGCTGTTCCTGTTATGGCTGCACGAGGTGGACATACACAATATTAGGCAGGTGGTTTTAATGTTGTGGCTGATTGGTGTAAACTGGTCTGTATGTGGATAGTCACTTAAAATTTCAGAATGCTTATAAACAATGCTTTGGTAGACACATCTATGTTTAAAGACATCACTATGCTCCAGGCTGCAGAGATGTCAGAAGATCCTTCCTTGAGAAGTGAGTTATTCCATTTAAATGGGACTGCTCTGGTGATCTGTTTCTATAACCTAAACTAATAGAGAGTGTTTACATTATTCAAAGCTATAACACACAAGTGTATCATAAAATTTTTACATAAATTACTTTTCAACCATCAGAGCCTGTGCTCTCACCCACACACTTTATAACCAAACCTCACCCACTCACTTGGGCTGGCTCGATATTGAAGGCCTTTTAGTACTGGAATAGTTACTATCCTGTGTTAATATTAAAAGTTTATTCTAAGCAGTAAAAGTGAATGGGATGAGGAGTTTCATTGAGATAAAAATCTTAATTTAGGGAGCCCGGGGCTAGTTATCACAATAGCTTTATCTGATATGAGCCTACTTATTTGTCCAATTGCACAGATGATTGTTTTCTCTTGCATTGGTAGGTTGGTTTCATGCAACTAGTTCAAAACGGTTTTAAATTAGATTTCTTTTTTCTGTGCTCCAACTAAAATTCCAACATTGTTATATTTTTTTGTAATAGCTCTTAGTAGTAGTAAACAATTGAACACAGTTATGCAGCACTAGGATACACTGGAAAAAGTGGTAACCTGTATTTGTCAGCTCAAGAATGTATTTCTACTTGATCTAACCCATGAAAATAACTTTCATTGGTGTTACCTAAATTGTCAGGCTGATTTAGTATGAATTAATATATTATAATCATATTATTTATATATATATATATATATATATATATATATATATATATATATATATATATATATATATATATATATGACGTTTCTAGAGGAAGCTGTTTCTTTTTTGCAATTTATGACCTAATGTTTGCACAACGTGTGTGTATGTGGGTATGTATGAAGGTGAGTGTATGTACGTATGTATAATTATTTATTTTGTGTTCTTTTTTGTTTTTAATTACCTATGTCTTGCTGCTATTTTTGGTATTGTTTGTATTGTTGTTGACTGGAAGCTCCTGTCACCTAGACAAATTCCTTGTATGTGTAAGCATACTTGGCAATAAAGCTGATTCTGATTCTGATTCTAATATTGACCTTAAGACATGCTATTGCATACTGTGAGAACTCAAAAACAAACAATGTTAAGCTTAATTTAATGATCTTAATAGCTTTCAACTGTGTTTGATATAATCAAAGTTTTTACATCAGTAATGTCCTGACTATACATTGTGATCAGCTGAATGCCACTTTGGTGAATTAAAGTACCACTTTCCTTCCGAAACAGCAAAATCTGTACATTATTCCAAACTTTTGGCCGCCGGTGTATAAATAAATCAGACTAAATCAGACTGACAAATTAGGCAATATATAGTGTTTATATTTAAGTAGAGGAAAACCTGTTAAAGGAATAGTTTACCCAAAAATGAAAATTCGCTAATCATTTACTCACCCTTATGCCATTCCAGATGTGTATGACTCTCTGAACTCAAATTAAGATTTTTAGAAGAATTTCTCTGCAATTTTAGTCCATACAATGCAGGTGAATGGGTGCCAAAAATGTGAAGCTCCACAAATCACATAAATCAGCATAAAAGTAATCCATAAGTCTCCAGTTGTTAAATCAATGTCTTCAGAAGCAATATGATAGGTGTGGGTGAGAGAGAGATCAACAGTTTGCTATAAATGCTATTCCCAGCCCAGTAGGGAGTGACATGAAGAGCAGATGCATGAAGAGTGACAAAAACACAAGAAGAAGAATGTAAAAGTGAAAGTTAAAGTGGAGATTGACTCAGCAGGGAGAAGAGTCAATCTCCTAAAATAGTCTCAACTATTTCAAGAAGGTACCCCCCACCCCCATCTGTTTCATGAATTAATCTGCAAAGAATGAAAAAGTAATATTTTTTAAAGCCAAGACTATAAAATGTATGTGTTTCTACAGAAATTTATTTAAAAAAAAATAAGCATATCCTGATAAAAATTGACTGGTGTGGAGTGACAGCTAGCCCTCCTCCTCTGTATCTTGCACTTCTCTAATATTGTCTACCGTGTACTGGCAGTTTTTCTTGCGTACCACCATTTTTCAGAGTCCAGGTACCATGTAATGTCTTTATTTAATGTAAGTCATTGATTCGATGGGGCCAGCCAATCACTTTATCTGATCTTCCAAATAATTTTGATAAAATCGCTGTGATCAACATCCAAGCCCTCTCTGTGCAAAACTCAGAGGTTAGTTTAACCACAGCATCTGTGGCCGTCAAGCAATCTGTGGTCCAGTTTAAGCTTGTCTGGGCATAGTTCAGTTACACTCTTTTCCAAAACATGAACCAGCAATTTTTGGGTGAACGCATTTTATCATATCTTATTCAATCAAATGTATTTATGCAAATTGTTTAGCCAGTGGGTGCAGTCAGAACTACAGACTTAAAAAATGTCAAAGTTGTTACAGAGGTGATGTCAGCTCATATGCACAACTTTTTTTTTTTTTACAAAAGATAAATCGATGATGAAAACCAACGCTTCAAAGAAAATACACAGGAAAATGTGCATTTTATTCTCAGTTCTTTTCAGTGGTGCTCTTAAAAAGATTATGTGAAGTGTCACTGAGCTTGCATAAATCCTGACAGTGTTTAGTTGTACACATGTTTGTCAGCATTCACAATCCTGAACATCATCAAATCAGATTGCTCAACGTTTCTTTTGATATTGTCTGCACAAGTGGCTCCTGTGTGCAAATTCATATGTGCAGGACAAGAAAAGGCTAATTGTCCCCTCACTGAATGGGAGAATAATAATAATAAAAGGAAAAAAACAGACATAATGCTCCTTTTTCAGTTTTAGGCTACATTATTTTGTGTAAAAAGAGAGTTCAACATTAGATTGCCATTGTTTTCTTATGTGGGTTGATATTATCAAAGAGACTTAAGAAGGTCCAAATATTCTTCCTCTGACTTAATAAACAATGACCCTACATTGTATACTTTTATTTTCAAAGTAAAGTTATTCAAAACCTATTTGTTAGTTGAGGGTGTGAGGCCATGCTTGTTCTTCAGCCAGATCTTAAGAAGGAATTTACAATTCCTCTTTTAATGTAATTGTATACTATTTTAATGTAAATAAACCCATAATATTAACGGTTTTATTTTTGAGTTAGGTAAGAAATTATATCGACGTTAAGGGTGTTGAGGAACTGTTTGCTCCCTCCGCTGGTATCATTCCACAGCACGGCGTAAACAAGCGCGCGAGTCCCCCGCCCCTTCTGCGCGAGCGCTCATCTCACTGCGCGTGCTGCTGCCAGTTCCGTGTCGGCCGCGAGTTTACCAGCCATGGCAGTGCCTGCACGCGCTTAATCCACCGCCGGGCTGCAATGATGTGACTCTGTCCGGGTTTCAAAATCCAATTTTCCACAGAACGATGCGGCGGGATTCATGACGGTGAGCGTATTTCAGATACCCACGAAACGTGGAAATCTTCGCTACGTTATCGGTTTAGTGTGGGCACAGAGTGTTTGTGTGCCTAAAGTTTGGGGAGGGGTGAAATTATGTCATGTGTCGCGTCGGTATCGCATAAGCTATGCCCCCGTTTGTCCGCTCTAATGGTGCGGATAGACAAATTATTGTAGAAAGTAAAAACGACGTCGCGAGCAGTGCTCAACTTGCCATGTGTTTTAATTTTCATGGCGATGACGTCACGCAGTCCTTGACGCCAGTGCGCGCGGCTCGTGGTGATGAGATAACGGGACTGTTACCGCGTGTGTCGCACTGCACTGTGCGATTTGTATACACACTAAAAGCATTAGTGTTGTTTATAACGGATACATAGGCTGCTGTTATTAGCGTAGCTTGTAAGTTGCTGTTTTCTCGTTATGTATGTGTTACGTAAAAGGCAGACAGCATCGCCACGACTACGTCATGACTTAACGATGACGGTGTTTCCTCACTGTAACAGTACACTGTAAAGCAGTGTGAAGACCTTTAATGATAGCCTACAATATTTAGCCCTGACTTACTGAAAATATTGTTTGAAAGGGAGTTAGCACTGAAAATTATGCTCTTAAATAGTAAAGAATACTTTAAGAATGCATATCATGCACAAAAAAAAAAAAAGAAAAAAAAGAGAAGAGGGTGTCCATATCCTGGGTGCAACTTGTGGCTATTCTACGACCACACAACCTTATAACATCAAGCCAATGAAAACTTCTCAAAAGAACTCTTGAAATGACACCCTCATCTTTACCCTTGTCTCCTGACAGGGACTTTCCCAAAAGTTTTCAGACTGAAAAGAGTACAGAGCCTAGCCTACAGCTGTCTGATACATGATTCAGAGGTTTAGACAGATTTCAAATCAGAATGTGTGGTGTAATCCTTTTTTGATACTTACCTTGCAGGCATAAAATGTGATCGAAAAGTCATTGAAAGTTGGTTTACTTAAAGAAGAAAAAAGAAACATAGATTGATATTGTTTTTTTTTTTTTAACTAGGGTCAGTCTGAACAGTAATGTCTTCAGATTGGAGTTACCCAAGCCTCAAAACTGAGGCGATAAGGAAATCACCTTGGCAACCCTGTGTTGGTGCACAGGTAGCACTGTGACTCTTGCTTGAGATCACCAGACCTCATTGAGTTGAGATGGCAACGCAGCGAAAGCACCTGGTCCAAGATTTCAACAAATACATCACCTGCTCGATTTGCTGTGGATACCTAATCAAGCCCACCGCTGTCACAGAATGCCTGCACACCTGTAAGCCATCCATTTCTCTCTTGCTCTCTCATCCTCTTAATGCCCCATTTCTCTTTCCTGGGAGTAAAATCACATCAACAGAATATCTTGGTCCCTCATGTCCTTAAATCTGTGCTTCTTTCCTTGATGAAATCGTAAGGGTTGGGGGAAAAAAAGGTGTAACTTTTGTATGTGATGAGTTAATCTATTTGTGTTTTGTTGTTCCTTTGTAACCTGTGAAATCTCCAAAAATGGCTTACATCATTATGTAATGGAAGAAAGGCAACTGGATGTCTCTCAGACCTGTCCCTACCTGCTCTCCTGAACTGTCTTAGTTTTTTTACTGTCTCTGACACCACATTATATTCAAATGCTGTCATAAAAATCTATTTATTTCTCATTATTTATCATTTAGAATCTTGCCATCTTTTTCTGACCATCTGCAAACCTCCTGATGTTTGACAGATGGAGTTAGAGAGTGTAATTGGTCAAAGGTTGCGACAGAGCTGCTGTCTGGGTGTTTGTCTGTGTGGAGTGTGACTGAGGTCTCTTAAGGGAGTTAATAGCAAATTAAAACACCATTGTAGTAGGCCTGGGTAGCCCAGCGAGTAAAGTCGCTGACTACCACCCCTGGAGTCATGAGTTTGAATCCAGGGCAAGCTGAATGAGTCCAGCCAGTTCTCCTAAGCAAGCAAATTCGCCCGGTTGCTAGGGAGGGTAGAGTCACATGGGGTACCCTCATCGTGGTCGCTATAAATTGGTTCTCGCTCTCAGTGGGGCGCGTGGTGAGTTGTGCGTGAATGCCGTGGAGAATAGCGTGAAGCCTCCACACATGCTATGTGTCCGCTGTAGCACGCTCAACAAGCTACGTGATAAGATGAGCAGATTGACGTATCCGATGCAGAGGCAACTGAGATTCATCCTCTGCCACCTGGATTGAGACGAGTCACTATGCTACCACAAGGACTTAGGGCACATTGGGAATTGGGCATTCCAAATTAGGGAGAAAAAGAGGAGAAAATAAAAAACAAACAAACAAAAAAACACCATTGTATGTCTGTGTCCAGATTCCAGAGGCCTTGACCAGTTACACTATCAAAGTTATACTTTATAAGTGGCACTCAATCAAGAGACTCTCTCAAGTGATATTGTAATGACTTTTAACCTCACTGAACTGAGTCAAGTATGAGTCACCATTAAGCCAAAATTGTTGTGTGGGTTTTTAAGTACTTTGACCACATATCCTCTGTTTTGTTCCTCTTCTTTCCTCATATTGCTTCATGCAGTTTGTAAAAGTTGTATTGTTCAGCACTTTGAGGAGAGTAATGAGTGTCCGGAATGTGGAATACAGGTCCATGAAACCAACCCTTTAGAGATGCTGAGGTACCTATACACACTCACAAATGTGTGCACACAGACATTAAATACACACATTTACTCTGTGTTTTAAATGGTTTCTTGGCTTCTCTTTCTGCAGGCTAGATAAGACCCTGGAAGAGATTATCTTCAAGTTGGTTCCTGGACTTAGAGAGAGTAAGATATGCACACATACACACAATCTGTCTTCTATAATGCATGTTAGAGCTGTATTGTTGGTTCTGTGGTTGTGTTTTGGTTGACAAGAGTTTATAAATAGTTAAACTGTTTCTTAATGTACTTTTCTTTAATTGTGTTTCTTTACTAGAGGAGGGACAACAGGAAAGTGATTTTTGGAATAAAAATAAGATAAAAACAAACGAAGGTAATAATCAAACTAACTCATGCTAAAAATGCATACTAATGCATACAGTACATAACATATATAATCAAACATTCACATACATACACACCCATGCACATAGTTACACATAAACACTGTACATTTACACAGGATCATTTTGTGTCATCATTACCAATATGCTTTGTGTTACAGTTCATGTTTGTACTTTGTCTATACTCCAGATGGCCCCAGGACTAAGAAAGCTCACCTGAGTGATGAAGATGATGGAAGGGGTGGAGACTACCACAGGAGTGATCCTCAGATCGCTATTTGTCTGGACTGTCTACGAAACAATGGCCAATCAGGAGAAAGCATTGTAAAGGTGCACAGAGTCAGCATAGTTAAATATATGGTCTGTACACTGTATGTTTGGATGCGTATTTGAGGTGTTTGTGTTTGTATTAGGAGTGGGTGATATAAGCAAAAGTTTTTTTTGAAAAATGATTGAAACTTTTGGTGTTGAAAACGATATACAGTATATCACATACACATTTTATGGATAATAATTCAAAAACAAAAATGAAATGAATAAAAAAAGGATAATACAGGACAGTGGGTGGTAATTTTACACCATGCAGTGGCGTTTTGTATAACCGTGATAGAAACGATACTCGAGAATTTATATAGGTTGACACATTTAACCAATATATTGCCCAACCCTAGTTTGTATGTTTACGATTTGTGTCCTTCATCTTTCTGCAACAGGGTTTAATGAAGAAATTCATCCGTTGCTCCACTCGTGTTACAGTGGGAACTATAAAGAAGTTTCTCTGTGTAAAATTGAAGCTGCCCAGCTCATATGAGGTAAAATACAGTTTTATTTTTCTGTTTTACTGGCCAGACCATTCAACACAATCATATTGCATGTGAGTTTTATTTAGATAGTAATGAAGGAGCTCTTGATGAATTTGCCCATCAATTATGAAACGTTATATTCAATGAATATTAAATGTTTTGGGCATCTCTATTGTACTTTTACCACATTTTACTAAACCAGTAACCCACATAGTACAGTCAGTGTCATATTTTCGAGTGTAAAGCTCTAGACTAATAACTGAAAACTTAAGACTCATGATTTGCCTACAGTTAACTTTATGCCTATATGTTTATCATGTGTGAGGATGTGTGTTTATTGCAGCTCGATGTTCTGTGTAATGGGGAGATCATGGGCAAAGACCACACCTTGGAATTCATCTACCGCACTCGATGGAGACTTCAAGGAGACAGCGTAAGTGTGTGTCTGTGTCTGTGTGTGTTCATGTGTGTAGACAAATTTGCGCCTTAGATTAGAAACTTGACAGATAGAGTATTGAAAAGTTAGTTTGACCCTGAATATGTGGGTGTGTGTGAGTCTCGGCGTGTGCATGAGAAATGTGAACAGCTGTTGCTGAGTTGGTGGTGATTGTTGGGGGCAAAAGCAAAAAAGCTGCTCACAGCTACTGACAGATCCATGAGTCATGTTTCTCCAGTTGCACACATGCACACATTAGAGGTTGCCACAAAATCAGAGGACACACAGATGCACCTAGGTTTGGGTCCTTCCTAGTAAGAGAGAGAGAACAATGAAGATGCAAAGTATAGTTAGACGTTCATTATTGTTAATTCTCCCACTATTTACTCACCCTCATGCCAGCCCAGATGTATATGACTGACTTTCTTGTGCTAAACACAATTGAAGATTTTTAGAAGAATATCTCAGCTCTGTTGGTCCTCACGATGCAAGTGAATGATGACCAGAACTTAGAAGGTCCAAAAAAGCATATAAAGGCATAATTTACTATAAATATCCACCTTTGACCAGCCTCAACCAGTAGGTGGCTGAATGTGAAAGGGAAAGTCACTTCCACACCAGAATGTTGAAGTGAAAGTGGTGATTGATAGCAGAGATGGGACCAAGTCACACATGTGCAAGTCTCAAGTAAGTCTCAAGTCTTAACCTTCAAGTCTCAAGTAAGTCCCAAGTATTTTTTTCTTGGGCAAGTCAAGTCACAGGCTATGTCAAGTCACAGGATATGTAAAGTCAAGTCACAGGATATGTAAAGTCAAGTCCAAGTCAAGTCACAGGATATGTCAAGTCAAGTCACCTTATTATTGTAATTTTACCTGCAGAATCTGATCATAATAAAGTGAAAAGACAAGATATAAGTAACAATACTCATGTTCAGTAAAATACATCATGGAATCAAACAAAATTGTAACTTCATAAAATTATTTATTTTTCACTTCTGCCAACAGTGTTTGAAATGTTTTAAATTTTCAACATTGAGTCCATAAAACAAATAACAGCTTAACATCCAACAGACTCCTCTCTGAACACCTCCCTCTCTCTCTCTCTCTCAAACACAGTGACGTACATTAAACTTTGTTACATTTCTCCTCTCACTCTCTCACACACTCTCTCTCTCACACACTCTCTCTCCCACACACCCACACTCACTCTCACACACACTCTCTCTCCCGCACTCACTCACTCTCGCGCTCACACACACACACACACACACACACTCTCTCGCGCTCTCACACTCCCACACCCACACTCACTCACTCACACACACACTCAGAGTATATCCATTAGTCATTACCTCTTTTACAAGGTATTGCACCTTGAGGTACCAGCGCGCGTGAACGTCATGGCAACGTACAAAACAAAGTACCTCGTGCGGGAAACACTTAACGTAAATGCGCATAACTAACGTAAATCAAGCAGGCTAGTGTGCAGCATAAGCCACGAAGTGTTGGCTGAAATAAAAAATTAATGGACAGATTTTTTTTTTCCAGAAAACTTCTTGCACAAAATAAATTCAAGCACTTTCAAGGACCTGTATCTATGTAAGTTTATTTTCAAGAACTTTCCAGGGCCTTGAATTTTATTTTTCAGATTTACAAACTTTCAAGGATTTCAAGGACCCGTGGGAACCCTGCTATTATTACATTAGCTAACTACCAACTAACCAGATAAAATAAACAAATTGACAAGCACTTACTGGGCAGAATGGCTCTTCAAATGGCGGATCGAAATTGGAGGTTGTCGCCTGGCTGTCCGCGATCTTAACGTTGCATGTCTTGCAAAGCGCTGTTCGTCTTTTGCCATCTTGATAATAATTTTTGAAGCCGAAGCTGATGACCCTCGGTAACGCTACCCCTCCGGCTGACATGTTGATGTGTTATCTGATCTAAGTGGGCGTGGTGTGCGTAAGGTACGAGAGGGCATGGCTGATGATAGCCTATAGTGTCGTGAGCCAGTCATGACAAAACTATTCTCAGCCTGCGCTCCAGCTGGATCAACTTTATTTTTTAAAATAATGTACATATTTTATATTCAAACTGAAAACATGATGTGATTAACACTCAAGTCATTCAAGTCTTCGTGTCTCAAGTCAAGTCCCGAGTCTGTAACTTCCAAGTCCGAGTCAAGTCTCAAGTATTTTATTTTTGTCAAGTCAAGTCACAAGTCATAAAAATAGCGACTCGAGTCCAAGTCACCAAGTCACAAGTCCCCATGTCTGATTGATAGTAAAAAAGGACTTAAATATTGATCTGTTTCTTACCCACACCTATCACGTCACTTCAGAAGACATAGATTTAACCACTGGAGTCTTATGGATTACTTGGTGCCTTATGTCCTTTTGGGACCTTCTGAGCTCTGGTCACCATTTACTTGCATTGAGAACCTACAGAGCAGAGAAATTCATCAGAAAATCTGAGTTTTTGTTCTGCAGAAGACAGACAGTAATATATACACATCCAGGATGGCATGAGGGTGAGTAAATGATGAGAGAATTAAAATTTTTGGGTGAAATATCCCTTTAAGACATGTCAGACTGGTCACCCGGGTATTACGAGTCATATTTCCTGCATTTTACAAGTAAGCTAATAAAAGAATTTAAAGATCCTATATTATGCTAATTTACAGATTCATAATTTGATTTTGGGAGTCTACTAGAATAGGCTTACATGCTTTAATGTATTAATGTATGTTTCAATGTGTTTAAATGTCAATGTATGTTTCTCGTACTGTACATTTCTTTTCGCCACTCTTCATACTGTAGCCAAAACGCTCTGATTTACCTCCGGTCTCTTTAATGCCCCCCTTTCCGAAAAGCCCACTCCGCTCTGATTGATCAGCTGGCCTAATCAGTTGTGATTGATCAACCACATTGAGTGTGTGTCGGAAATGTAACGCACCGTACTATATCCGAGATTCAAATCCTGAGTCTTCCTTAGCAGCTGTAAACACTACTGTAACTATGGTAACAGTTGAGTCGGTTTAGGCTTACCAGCTCTAGCCATAATCTGACAATGAATGAAATAATGAAAGTTTGGAAGAACAAGCTGATCGATCCAAACTACCTTTGCAAGCACGACTTGAGCAGGACATATCACAGTGGAACGTTTTAATTTAGTAGCTTTCTTACAAGTACACTGTTGATTATAGTGAACCTAACAAAGCTTCAAGTAAAAGACACATAGTGCATCTAAGTTCATCATCTTTTGCTGAAATGGGTGTAGCCGAACTTATTTTGCCCAAGATATGAACTGAGAACATAGACTTACTCCCTTGTGTATTCGAAAGTTAGTGAGCAATTTAGCCGTGGACTACTGTGGATAGCGGCCGTAACATTACAGCTTGTTGTTATGTAAGACTCTTGAGATCGACCATTTTGTTACACAGTTTTAGATAAAAGCTGGCCCACAGCTGAATTGTAAACCCTGACTAAAACAGTAATGTTACATAGATTGTAGACATAAAATTACCATTTCTAAAAATAAATCCTTCTCCACACTTGGTCGCTATTCATGATAGTAAGAACGCCAAACAATCTGCAGAATTCTACACAATTATAGGTAACAGTGGGCCCGCAGTTGATTAGCAAAACTATTTCAACACAATAACATTAGCTAGCAGGTTAGCAGAAGCCTAAAGCTGTGCACTGGGTGTACACCGTAGATGCAACACAAATCTCCGCTTTTGAACTCCACAATTATCCACAAATAATCAAGCATACTTGCAGGTTGTGATCCTGAAGCGCCAGATTGTCCTAACAAAGAGGGAACAGCATCATGTTTCAGGAGTAACCGTCTTGAAAATCCGGCATTGGCTATGGTTGTACTGGTGAGGAATAGTGGAAAAATACATTTGAACCACTTATTCTTCAATTGCTCTTCCTTTGGAAGTCCAAACAAAGGTTTTGCTTTCGCAGTGAATAAAACAGCATCTTCACAACATGGCGACAACACTAATCCAACTCATCCTGGCCTCGGCTAAAAACAAGTTGGTTTGATGGCGGGCCAAAGTAGCCCGTAGGTGGGCATTATGCAAATGCGTTACATTTTGACGCAGATACTTTACGGATGAAATGGCTGGACTACAATCCAGCCATTTCTAGTAGTTCTTGAGCAGTGTTGTCTGTGGGAGAGTATATCTCCCATTTGTGTGGACTTTGTGCTTTGTAATTTTGCAGACATTTTATATGCAAAAAGAGCTATGTTGCACACTAAAGGAAAGGTATAATACCAAAAAGCATAATAGGGCCTCTTTAAACTCAAATAAATGTTTCATGTCCATTTATTTATTTGGCAAGTAGTCTTGTAATAAGCTGGATATTAAGCAGTCAGATGGTAATTTTTACAATAACGCCAACAGTACTCAGATGCAAACTGGAGGTAGAATTCAACTGTTCATCGATTTCTATTTTACATAATTTTGTCATTTCAGTGCAAATCAATATTTAATGTCCATTTATTTATATATTTGGTTAGTAGTTATGTAATAAACTGGATAATGTACATCGCAAAATAACTGTTGTTTTGTTCATTGTTATTTTGCGATAACAACTAGCTGACTGTACATTATCCCCTACATATTTGACAGCAGAATGTAATGATTGTCCAATCAGAACAGGGAGCCGTGTAAGTAAAAAATCCCTTTCATTTTCTCCATAGACAAATGGACAAATTTTACAATAACTTTAACTTTAATGACAGACCTACTGTGAGCTCAGTCCCTAACATCTTAAAGAATTTTAAAAGTGTTTGAGCGAGCACACTTGCTAAATGGAGACTGATTGTATAAAAAAACTGACCTGGAACCTGCCTGCAGAAAATATAATAAAGTAAATAAAGATGAATAAATTACCGATGTTTTTTTTTTTTATCAGAAGTGCGTCTGATTTTAACCTCTGGCTCCAAGGTACAGTGAGCACGATAGTATATGCTTCTGTTAAAGCCATCAGTCTGCATTATTTCATCTTCATTTTTAAAAATCTCATATAATAGTGTAATTCCTGGTGAAGAACTACATTAACCGTGAAGCCTGAAAACCAATATAACAGTAAACAAACTGCGGCAAACAAGCTCTGCAGTGACCACCCACTCTAATGATGCACTGTGAAGGACGCAATAGAGTCAGTCTCCCTAAATTTTCAAACTACTTATATATTTGTAACTATTTGAATTTTTTTCAATAAGATTTTAAATATATTTTTTCTATGCTCATAATCAACAACATAAATTCAGTTTTATATATGTCTATAATTTGATTGAATAACATAATTTGCAATGTTTCATGGGATTGTACTTTATTCCTTCAGTAAAGAAAATAAGTACACAGTGTTATAATTTTTGTATGATTTTCAAATTCTTTCGTAGTCTGTAATGTTGTGATACACCTCAGGTTTGATTCATGGTTTAGAACTCTTTTGTGAAAATTCAGAAAATTTGAAGTGTTATAAGGCATTCTTTGTTTTGGTTTTTTACCCCAGGCCTATCCCATGGTTCTCGAGTACCGTCCACGGATCGACTTTGGTTAAATAGCACGTACGGCTTTCTGGAAATTCCTTATGTAGACTGATGTCAAGAGTCAGACAGTTAAAAAACACAAAATGATTGATTGTGCCTCTGTTGAAAGACAACAACACAAAGCCCCATGACTGACAGGACTGCTCTCCTCTTCATGTGCACTGCTTCAGCCTCTACTCCTCGTTTTCTCCCTCCTTCATGCTCCTGATTGGCAGTCATGGCTCCTCCCACTGGCTCAGTATCAAGTTTGATGATTACTGTATGTTCCACCAAAGCTTTCCCTGCATGTTGTCTCTATGACGACGCCTCTGCAATCCCATTGGGATTATCTGATAGCAGTCTAGCACAGACAGTAAGATAAAACTCATCTCAAAAGATACACTCCATCCAGGTGACAGGAGAAAGGGAAGAGTGAGGAGAGATGGAGAAATATTAAGGATTTTTAGAAGTATAAATTACTCTCACTAGAGGATAAGAGGATTTTAGTAATATTAGATTATTGCTTTTTAGGTGTTTTTATCCAGAGTTTGCACCAGAGGTAAATCCAAATGCCTCATTGTATTGTTGATATTCTGTATCTTCTACCCTCTCTGTCTTTCCTTTAGTTACTTTTCTCTCTTTTTCTCACCTCCCACATTGTCCTTCATAAATTCAGTAACTCTTTTTTATGACATTCTCCCTCACACACACACATTCACTCTCTTTCTTCACCTCTTTCCATCTCACACTCTCATTTTCTCCAATGTTTTTTTGGCTCTGGTCTGAAGTATTGATGGATCTCATTCAGTTGGAATTGAATGAGAGGGCTATAGATGTCCCAAAATAACAGCTGTGAAAGGCACTCTGGCAAAGCATTTCTCCTTTACACTGAGCTAAGGCCAAATCTTACATTCACCCAAACTAGATCTTCATCTTATTAGAAAGGATATTACAATAAGTGATGTCAGATAAGCTTAGAGCAGCAATTTATGGAGAAATATCATTTTTGCTGAATGAATAGGAAATGAGGTGTGCCAACTGCATCTCTCTTAGATCATCTTCAGCTCACAATCTGTTACCTATAAACATGATGGTGTTTGCCTATTTAATGAAAATATATTTAAAGGAAAGTTCCAAACTATCTGAAGCAATAGCATAATTTTGATTACCATACATGTTACGTTACAGTGAAGCACTTACAATAAATGTGAATAGGGCCAGTCCATCAACATTAAAATGCACCGTTTCAAAAGAAGAGCCACAAAATGTAAACAAACGCGTTAACATGATGTTAGCTTGATAACATCTCTGTTCTACATTATTTTAGTGTGATAAAATCTCTTACAGGGTTTACTGGTGTTGTGTCATCATGGCAACAACGAAGTTGCAAAATTGCATATATATATATATATATATATATATATATATATATATATATATATATATATATATATTTGCCCTGAAAGGGGTCAGTAAGTGATTTTATCATAATAAATCATGTTAACACGTTTAATGTTTATGTATTGTGGCTATACTTTTTAAACAATTTGCTTCTTAATGTTTATGGACTGGCCCTATTCACATTAATTGTAACCACAACTTTAGCTTTTTTTCCTTTTTAAAGACGGACAAGTCGAAATAATTTATTGTGGTAAGAAGCATTACAGTCAAGTTATGGTCATGTTTTTAAGGAGAGAATTTGTAATTCAATCATGTTTTCTAATATATATTTTAGTACAGGGTTTTATATTTGTTCAGATAGTTTGGAAATATGAGGTTAACTCTTATAAATTTGTTTACATGCCAATGTGAATCTTTAATGTATGCATATGATAGGAATATTACATTTAAGATCATGATTATAACAATTGGTTGACACCAAACCTAAAGAGTTGCCAAACAGATTTTTTTTTACATTTGGTACTTGCTGTACTAATCCAGATTATATTCCACTAAAATTGTATTTGATGGTACTCAATATACTGTAGAACAGGATTAGAATAATCAGTCCCTTTGCTGTGGATCATCTCAGGGGGTGAAAACTGGTGAAATGAGGGTTTTTTGATGTTTTCTACTTCATTTCCAGAGGAATCAAGACCAACATAAAATTGAATTCAGTCATTTGAGAAAGTTAATGCAATGCAGTAAGGCAAATGAGACCGGATGTCTTGACAAGGTGTTTTAGTGGATTGCATGAACTAAAATTGGAAATATAATGATCCTGATGTTTCTTATGTCAGATTTAAGCTAAAAATATGTCTGATCAGCATCTGTTTTACCAACATAATTTTGTGTACTGAATTTTGAATCCCAGCATCTGCACTCTGTCAGTCCAGTAGTGAGATTCTTGACGTTGTTGTTTAGGACAAAGGCCACTGGCTGCTCTCCAGAATCCAATTTCCTATCCACTGAGAAAACGTGCAAATCAACTATAAAGTGTCTTTGAGCTCTGATTATAAATACAATGTATTTTTGTATGTTGAAGCACTTATGTATATTTAAACATATAAGCAAAAGATTTTATGTCAATGCTTGTCTTTCCTAATAGAAGATGCTGCTCGGAGTAATTTATTGTTTTTTTTTATAAGTCCCATCGCCTGCTATGTGTTTCCCTTTTAAATGGATGCACTGTACATGAAAAGCTTTCTAATGCTATTCATGATCTCTATTATTATTTAAATACTTAACATTAAAATATGAAAAAAATGTGTTTTTCTATTTTCTTAGACTATGATACGGAATCATTTGTTCATATTTTGCTGAAATCATGTCTGGGCATTCTCTCAACTAGCTTCTTGAGGTATAAACCTAGGATGCCTTTTTAACAGTATTGAAGGAGTTCACCTGCATACTAGGCACTTGTTTGGATGCATTTCATTCACCATCTGATTATTCAAACTCATACAGTACAACTTACTGTAGTTCATCTACAAAACTAATTGGAAAAATTTGGGTATAAGTGTGTCCAACCTTTTTACTAGTAGTGTATATCAGTGTTGTACATTTATTTTAGAGTAATATTTGCATCCCTTTTATTTTCAGGGGCATTTATGAGAGCAGTTATTTTTCTTACCATACACATAACTCTCATCAGTTTATGCCAAATACTTCAATTTAAAAATCATTAATACAAAATAATATTCGGCCTGAGGCAGCTGGGATAGGCTCCAGCACTACCCGCAACCTTGCATAGAACAAATGACTAGAAGATGGATGGATGGATTAATTCAAATTCTCAAGAATGAGAATTTCATTAACTCTTACCCTTAAAATGAATTAAACTTTGTAACACGGTTCAATGAATGAAGAAGCGGTAAACTGCGATTCCAACTCTGGTATGTTCACTCTTTATGCATATCAACATAAACGCGTTCAAATCAGGCGTAACGGTGAAGCTTCAAAGGATAAAACCAATACTACAATGACCAACACAAATAGATACAGGTGTCTCTCCCAGTCAATTTCACACACACACAGCTTTGTGATGTCTGTTTCACTCTTGAGCACTCAATGGAATGGGCACCTTTTTATTTGCGAACATAGAAACACCAATTACCAGCAATTCATCTCAGCTGAAAACCTTTACTGCTTCCTTTCTCCCCATATGTACGCTCGACCACACCCTCGCCTCTACATACCCCTACCGCCCGACTCAGGCCAGGGGAACCATCTGGGAACCTTCATGCGGTGGAGTTATTGGAGCAGGACATGGTACGTACAGAGGGTGAATGCACGTCCCAACAAATAGTAGTAGAGACTGAGGACTGCCCACTTGATGGCCAAGCACTCCTTCTCTATGGTGCTTTTCATCAGCGCTCTCATAGAGAAATTCCATCTAAATGTACAGCACTGGCCGCTCCTCCCCCTCCACCACCTGGGACAGTACAGCACACAGTACCCTGTGAGATGTGTCTGTCTGAAAAACAAAAGGGAGAGAGAAGTCAGGGAATGCAGAAGAAGCCCGCTACAAAGTTAATTTTGTATGTGCATGAATGCTTTTTGGCATGGCTCCATCCACTGGACCGGGTCTGGAGCTCCCTTATTAGTGAGATCAGTCAGTGGGCTATTGACGTCTGAATAATTAGGTACAAACCTTTGATAATAGCCAGCAGCCCCAGGAACTGTCTCACCTCCTTTTTGGTCTTGGGTCTCGGGCAGGTCACAATCGCTGAGGTTTTACTAATTTGGTGCAGCACCTGACCATGAACCAAGTGGAACCTCATATAATTGCGTACATCTTCGGGTTTGCTGTGAGCCCCGCTCGTCGCAGCAACCTCAAAATGGCCCCCAGATGCTGCATTTGCCAATCCCTACTATAGATAAAGATGTCATCCAAATAGGCAACGGCATATGCAGCATGTGGCCTGAGGAGCCTGTCCATAATACGCTGAAACATAGCCATGGCCCCAAACAAACCGAACAGAAGGGTCACAAATTGGTGTAAACCAAACGGTGTGGAGAAGGCCATTTTTTCATGGGACATCTGCATTAAGGGGGAATGCCAATATCCCTATGTCAAATCCAGTGTTGAATAAAAGCGAGCCACGCCAAACTGATCGAGCAGTTCGTCAATACAAAGCATCAGATAAGCATCAAATTTTGACCGAGTTATCTTTATAATCCACACAGATCTGGACCAAGCCATCGCTCTTAGGTACCAGAGCCACCAGGCTGGCCCAATCACTGTGGGATCCTTCTATTACCTCCATATCGAGCATGGCCTTTAATTCTTCCCATACAACCTGTTTCTTGTGTTTGGGTAAGCGGTAGGGATGATAAAGTACCACTTCCCCCTCAATGCAGTGTTCTATGAGATCAGTGTGGCCGGGGAGAGGTGAGAGCACATCAGAGAAATTATTTTGCAACCTGGTAACCTCAGTATGTTGCGACGGTGAGAGGTGGTCTCTACAAGTGCCTGGGGTGAAGTGATTGGCGTTTAGATTCACCTCCAGTCCTAGCTCCTCCCTCTCCGGAACTACCGTCACCAACGACACAGGGACTGCCTCTCTCCATGGTTTTAGGAGGTTGAGGTGGTATATCTGATGTGCCCCACCCCATCCGTGCAGACCACCTCATAGTTGACTTCCCCAACTTGCTGTGTGACCTCAAGGGGCCCTTGCCACTTCCCGATTAATTTTGAGCCTGATGTAGGAGGCAATACGAGGACTTTATCTCCTGGTTTAAATTTCCGTAGCCAAGCTCTCCGTTATACAGCCGGGACTGACGTTCTAGCACCTGTAGCAAATTCTCCTGTGATAGATGCCCCAATTTGTGGAGTTTTGCTCTCAAATCAAGAATGTATTGAATTTAAATTTTCAATTTTCCTTTGATGTCTAACACGCCTCAAGGCTTATGCCCATACAACAATTAAAATGGGGAAAATCCTGTGGAGGCTTGCGAGACCTCTCATACTGCAAATAACAGGGGTTCGAGCCACTTATCCCAATTCCAAGCATCTTTGTGTACAAATTTACAAATCGTATTTTTTTTTATTTTGATTAAATTGTTCGACCAACCCATCCATTTGTGGGTGGTACACACTTGTCCGAATTGACTCAACCCCCAGTAATTCATACAGTTCTCTTAGTGTATGTGACATAAAAGTAGTGCCCTGATCAGTGAGGATTTCTTTCAGAATCCCCACTCGGGAGATAATTTTGAAGAGTGCCTCTGCAACACTACGTGCCGAGATATTGCGCAGCGGTACTTTTTCCAGATATCGCATTGCATAATCCACCAGGACTAATGCAAAGCGATGACCAAGTGCTCTCCGATCTAATGGCCGACGAGGTCAAAGCCAATTCATTCAAAAGCAAACTCAATTAATGGAAGGGGGTGCAATAGCACTTTTGGATTCACCAGCTGATATTCATGGCATGCTGCACACCACCGGTAAACATCCCTGTGAATGCCCGGCCAATAGAAATGGGCCATGAGACAGCTAAGCGTTTTCCCCTGTCTCAAGTGACCTGCCATCAGATTATGATGAGCCACCTGGAATAACATTTCCTGATGGCTCTTTGGTATCAACAACTGGGTTGTATTTTCATTGATCTGAGTGTCCTGTGTCACTCTGTACAACAGATCTTTACTAACGTTTTAGAATGTTTTTTTATAAGACATTGACCATCAATCACAATCATTGGTCAAACGCATTCCTCAGGGTTTCCTCTTGCAACTGCTCTACAGGGAAATTCCACACTGGGAATTCCCTAAGGGTAGGGGGGATGACACCTCCCCTTCATCAGCGCCAGCCTGAAGCGGAGCAGCCGCAGACGGCACAGGCAATACCTCTCCAGCCTGCGCTTCGCACATCCCACACCGATTCAATTTCTCACAGGACCCATCCACACACAACCCCTTCAATAATGATCGAAAAGCCGGCCAATTAGTTCCCAAAATTAGCGGATGGGTGAGGTGATGCTTTTGTCCCCGGAACATTACCGTGACTGTCACTACAGGATAATAATGAATATCCCTGTGCACACACCTCACCTTCACCCACTGACGTGCGGTCTGGGTAGGCAAACTAGGCACTGCCTACCCTGCCAAAATTCAAAAATAAAATGTTTATTAAATAATAAACTTGTATTTGTATTTTTACTTTTTATTCTTGTGATTTATATATGCAATATGTGTGTTATTCCAATTGTTTAGACGTTATGATGACAAATGTAGCAGTTACGCATAATCAACTAAAAACAAATGGTAGAATAAGCAGTGCTTTTACATTCATTGCAGACGACAAGCGGAAAACCCATGTTGCGCATGCGCACTTCGATCCTGTATTCATTAACATGTACGGCAAAAAGCACAAATCTGCTGTGCCTTTTGATGTAAATATGTTATGCCCGTAATCATCTCCGTTACGTATCAGACATGGACCAATTAAAATCGAGATATTCCTGGACATTTGCGTAGCTAACGTCATTACACCACAGCTAGCGTACATGCCTAATCCCCACAAAATTCAAAATCAAAATGACAGCACCGGCCATAATCACGGAATTAAGAATTTTTTCCAAGCTCGATTTTAATTCCAAATAGGAGTAATTGCAAGAGGGAGGTCTACGCCAGCCTTAGATGGACTAGTACAGCAAAAGGGCCCAAAAATTATCCGATCATTTCAAACTGATTGGTATGTAAGAAAAGATTGGCTATGTGGCTGTGCTAACAATCAGCGGCTGTACTGCTATCCCTGCCTGCTTTTTACAACCAGTCAGACTGTTTGGACTTCAGCGGGATATTGTGATTTGAACAACCTGCCCACAGCTTTAACCAAGCATGAAAAGTCGTCAGCTCACATCCAGTGTCAAATTACACTGAAAATCTTTGGAAAATCTCTGATCGACCTTGCACTTGACGAGCAAAGGAAGCTGTATATAACCTACCACAATGTAAAGGTAAAGGATTGTTGTATTGTATCTTCTGTTATAAAGATGAAGATTGCACATAAAAAAATAAGCACATAATGTTGTAAAAAATAAACAACTTATGTTCTGTTATATGTTCTGTGTTTTGACTACTGAATTTTGTATAATAATATCTAATGAAGATATATTAACAAAATCGTATATATTATATATAAAATACATACATTTCTTGATATGCCGCGTTCACTGTGTGTGTGTGTGTGTGTGTGTGTGTGTGTGTGTCTGTGATAGAGAGCGAGAGAGAGTACACGATATACATCCTGATTTTTTTTAATTTATTTTTTTTTATTGACAAATAATTCATCCTGATTTTCACATTTCTTGATATGCCGCGCTTGTGCGTAACGTTCACTGTTATTACGTATTATTAGCTTAAACAATAAATCAGGTAATCTGGCTTTCATAACTCAGTGCCTAGCCTCTTTAAGACATCACCGCACGTCACTGCCTTCACCCGATCATTTGTCTTCAATGTCCTGTTTTGAACCAAGCATTGATGAATGGAGGTTTGATTACAATCTGAATTCACCAAGGCTTGGTATGTACCCCCTTAATACTCACGGTATCTGGTACATCCCTACTTGATCGGAGGCTGTCTGTGGGATGTCGGGGATTCGGATCAAGGCCCCACCTCCATTACTAGGCACTACTCTCAGACATGACCCAGCTCCCCGCAACTCCAGCAGACCGGCCCAATCCTCCTGCCCACACTCGTGTCAGTAAACTGTCAGGAGAGACAGTCAGTGAACCCCCAAGACCGGGGTGCCAGTTTCTGGCGAATGTTCCCCCTTTCCAGGGGAACGGAACAGGGTGGAAGGAAGAGGGGGGCTTAGAGAGAACAGGGGAAGAGACATGAGTTGGAGAAAGGGCGCCGGCCCCCTGATATGCTGCCAGATGGTCTTATGCCAACTGGACCTCTTCATTCAGTGATCCCGGTCGGTGGAACGGGACCCACTCAGCTGTCCCCTTCTGCAACCGGGAGACGAACCGCTCCAGCACTACCAGTTTGATGACGTCCTCGGCATTGCTGTCCTCCTTAGGTAGTACCCACTGCCGGCAGGCATCACAGAGCTGCTGGGCAAAGGCAAGTGGGCAGCCGACCTCACTCAGCGTCAAGGAGCAGAAGTGCTGCCGGTGTTTTTTTGGGCTGCGGCCGATCCGTTGCAAGATGGACTTTTTCAGAACAGAGTAGTCCAGGAGGTTGGCAACCGGAAGCTATTGTGCCATGATCTGGGCTTCTCCAGTCAACAGCGGCAGAAGATGCACCGCACACTGTTCGGCCACTTCAGAGCTTCGGCATTGTCATCAAAGAGCTCAAGGTATGCCTCCGGATCATCTTGAGGTCCCATCTTTATCTTTTTAGCTGGGGATGGGGCAGCCACCCCCTCCTGGGGAACTAAGTTCCACAGCACCCACTGGTCCTCTTCCTGGGCCCGAAGGAGCACCTCAAATACTATTGTTACTCTCTCCAAAGATCCTTGAGGGCCTGGTGTTTGCCCTGGTGGATGCTGGCTAGGGACCTGAATACTTCCTCCAGTGGCGATGACTCCCATGACAGCGTATCCTTCTTCTTTTACCAGGTTTCGGCACCAGTGTAACGAGGTTCAATGAATGAAGAAGCGGGAGATGGCGATTCTAACTCTGGTATGTCTCTCTTTATTCTCATCAACATAAAATTGTTTGTATAAGGTGTAACAGAGTGAAGCTTCAAAGGATAAAACCAATACGGCAATAGCCAACACACAAATAGCTACAGGTGTCTCTCCCAGTCACACACACACACAGCTTTGTGGCGTCTGTTTCTCTCTTGAGCACTCTATGGACTGGGCACCTTTTTAGTTCCCCTGTCTCTCACTGCGAACATAGAAACATTAATTACCAGCAGTTAATCTCAGGTGAAAAGAGATTACCACTTCCTCTCTCCCCAGACGAACACTCGACCACGCCCTCACCTCCACAAACATAAAAAAATTATAATACATCTAATGTATATATATATATATATATATATATATATATATATATATATATATGTATATATATATACACATATATATATACAGTGGATATAAAAAGTCTACACACCCCTGTTAAAATGCCAGGTTTTTGTGATGTAAAAGAATGAGACAAAGATAAATCATATTAGAACTTTTTCCACTTTTAATGTGACCTATAACGTGAACAACTCAATTGAAAAACAAACTGACATTTTCGTGGGGGAAAAATACAAATTAAAAACCTTACAATAACCTGGTTGCATAAGTGTGCACACCCTCTTATAACTGGGGATGTGGGTGTGTTCAGAATTAACCAATCACATTCAAACTCATTTTAAATAGAAGTCATTACACACCTGCCATGATTTAAAGTGACTCTGATTAATCCCAAATAAAGTTCAGCTGTTCTAGTAGGATTTTCCTGACATTTTCTTAGTTGCATCTCAGAGCAAAAGCCATGGTCCGCAGAGAGCTTCCAAATCATCAGAGGGATCTCACTGTTGAAAGATATCAGTCAGGAGAAGGGTACAAAAGAATTTCCAAATCATTAGATATACCATGGAACACAGTGAAGACTGTCATCATCAAAATATGGCACAACAGAGACATTACCAAGAACTGGACGTCCCTCCAAAATTGATGAAAAGAAACCTGGTCAGGGAGGCTTCCAAGAGGCCTACAGCAACATTAAAGGAACTGCAGGAATTTCTGGCAAGTACTGGCTGTGTGCTACATTTGACAATGTAAGGCTAGGTGCCAACCTAGCACATGCCCACATGGAACAACAAGACTTCCGGGAAAAACAACACTCAAACTCTCTCACAAAATAGACCTAAAACAAAAGGCATCACTGTGTGAAAGACCCAGTTTAACAAACACTGTCAACCTGAGACATCCTGCCATCCACATTCTGCCCCCACATACTCCAGCTGTTCTCTCTCCCCTTGGTTTTCCCCCACAAGGCACAACACAGACACACAAGATGTATATGTGAAAATGTAACAAAGAAAAACCATGAAAACAAATAATGTACCCTGGCATGTTTGATATCATTTAAGAGTTCTCTGTGTGACTGGTATAGTGTTTTGTCTCCAGGTTTGTAAAACTTAATGACAACAAAGTTATAAGGTCTTTGCCAAATACTGAATAATTCCGGAGGTCTATCCTCCTCCTTGAAGGTTTAACACCAGAAAGCCAAAAACCCATTCACCCCCAAATTCTCACTGATCAAAGGATACCATTTGGTACACAATGTGTATTCTCTCTGGATATTTAAGGAAGGCTGGCCCAGAGCTCAAGGTTCTCTGTAGTCAGATGATCCCACACCTCAATGTGTGTAACTGTAATAATTGGAATCTGCATTCAGATTTCCCATGCTTTGCAATTACATGTAGTTTTCGCAACTGCCAGGTATGTTCTTTGACTTGTTTCTTTAACTTGTGTTTTAAATCCTACCTGGCAAATAAATTGTTACTTTTTGATTTATTCTGTATTCTTCTGAAATCATTTATACCAATACTGGGTCTTTAAAATAGGAGAAACCGCTCTGGAGGAACCGAGCAGGAGAATCCCATTTTAAGAATCATTTATATCATAACTGAAGCTTTAATGTAGGAGGAAGCCACTTAAAGACTATCAGTTTGAAGCTCATTAGAAACGGATCAAAAGGTAAATGAATAGAAGAGGATTCAGAGTAATCAATAACTTAAATGATTAAAATAAAATAATAATCAGAAAGAATTTAGAGCTTTAATCTAAATTTGAGGTCAACTTAAAATTGGAGTCAGATTAATATAAAATTGGACTCAGATAAAATTAATAACGGGATGAATTTGTAAAGTGCAAATTATTAACAATAATTGCTTTACTTCAGTGCTCAGAAAAGACAGAACAACGCAGAGACCTTCAAGGGGCAAATCTATATATTTTTTGCAGTTTTGCCTGCCATTTTACAACAACAATTTCCCGTATTCTTCATATGAATGGGCTATGGGGTAGGGTGTCAAGACGGAAGCCTTTTCTTACAAAGAAGAACATCCAAGCCCGGCTGAAGTTTGCAAAAACAAACATCAAGTCTCCCAAAAGCACGTGGGAAAATGTGTTATGGTCTGATGACCAAGGTTTAACTTTTTGGCCATTATTCCAAAAGGTATGTTTGGTGCAAAAACAACACTGCACATCACCCAAAGAACACCATACCCACAGTGAAGCATGGTGGTGGCAGCATCATGCTTTGGGGCTGTTTTTCTTCAGCTGGAACTGGGCATTAGTCAGGGTGGAGGGAATTATGATCAGTTCCAAATACCAGGCAATTTTGGCACAAAACCTTCAGGTGTCCGTTAGAAAGATGAAGATGAAGAGGAAGTTCACCTTTCAGCATGACAACGACCCAAAGCACACATCCAAATCCACAATAGCATGGCTTCACCAGAAGAAGATTAATGTTTTGGAATGGCCCAGCCAGAGCCCAGACCTGAATCCAATTGAACATCTGTGGGGTGATCTGAAGAGGGCTTTGCACAGGAGATGTCCTCGCAATCTGACAGATTTGGAGCGCTTTTGCAAAGAAGAGTGGGCAAATATTGCCACATCAAGATGTGCCATGCTAATAGACTCCTACCCAAAAAGACTGTGTGCTGTAATAAAATCAAAAGGTGCTTCAACAAAGTATTAATTTTAAGGGTGTGCACACTTATGCAACCAGGTTATTGTGAGTTTTTTTTATTTTTTATTTTTCCCCCTCAAAGATTTCAGTTCGATTTCAGTTCATATATATATATATATATATATATATATATATATATATATATATATATATATATATATATATATATATGACTGTAACTATATCAGATTTTACCATTAAAAACAGAAGAATTCATTGCAGGGCATTGTCGCCTCTATATCTTCAATTATGGCAGAATATTTTGTAACTTCTTGTGGCATTTTTGCCATGAGACCCTCTTGATTTATGACCCTGATTTATATTAATATGGCCTCAAAATACTCAACAACAGAGACACTTAGTCTCCTGAAGGTGTTGAAAAGCTTTCTTCAGAAACACCATTCCATGTGTGTGATGTTATGAGAATGTGTGAGAGTATACGCCATAGAGCATGAAAAACAAAGACAGGAATGTTCCTGCTTTTAGCCTGTTTCTATGCACAGCTCCCTGCCTCTCTCTCTCTTTCTCACTTTTTCTCTCTCACACTCATGCACATGGAAGTGGAATGTAACATACATTCCACTGTTAGTCTGTGCATCTCTTGTTCAGCTGTCAGTTTGCCCTGCTGTTCAACTTACAAGGTCAAAAATACTTAATGCAGGGCAAAAGTTACTCTCCACAAATACACAGAAAATACTTAATACATTGTTCACTGTACTTAAAACTAACAATGTTCTTTAGTTATTAAAATATATGGTTTAGTATTGTTTTGTTTTTTAATAGAGCAATGTTTAAAAGCAATGTGTTGGACAGGGTTGTTTACGAAGCATGGCAAGTGAATCTCAGTCCCCCAAAATACTCTAAAATGTGACATCTACTAAATGAGATTCAGAGGAGCAAGTCAACAGTAGACCAAAAAATATCAACATGTTAATTGCTCACTAAAAACACTCATGCACATTCACATTCATTTATACATATGTAAATAAACAAAGAGAGCCTGCCACTTTCTCTACTTCTATTTTTGCCAGATGGCATTTCACAAATCTATTTTATTTGCACAGGATGAGTTAGAGAATTCACAGCTCATTTGTTAAACAGAGAAAGGGAACGATTCCCTCAGAACAGTTCAGAAATGAAAATAAATAAATAAATAACACCAGTGCTTAAGGAACACCTGCCGTTTTAATATTCAAACACAAACAAAAATATGTAGTGCCTCTTGTCAACATGAAATCAATCGACCCCATTTCATTTTTAATACTGTTTAGAGCAGAGTTTTTTTTTTTACTTTTTGTTGTCAGGGACCCACAAATATGATGATGCCCTAAGGGTGTGATATTATAAAGACAATGATTGGCTATTATATCAGCATTGTACTAAAGCCAAAAAACTATCTAGATTTTTTTTTCTTCTTTGTTTTAGATTGACAATGCATCCTTTTCTCTACTCACTTTTAGAGAACCCTTAGATGTACAAAATGGAAAAGAAAAGTTTTCCATTCAGTTCAAATGTATTTGTATAGCGCATTTCATAACAAATATTGTTCCATAGCAGTATTGCAGAGAATATTGCTATCAAATTCCAGTGAGCAAAATAAAAAACAAAAACAACCATTCAATATAATTCTAATGTAAAATACTCTGAACTTTCCGATTTTTCAACAAAACAATTGAGGGTCACATCATTGACCCAAATACGTCACATTACTGAAAGTAAAATGTTCATGTTGACTTTAATTAGGCTACATTTGCTGAATAATTTCAGGATCTAAAAATTAACTCTTGCAGCTTCTTCTTTTTTACTCTATTTTTACTGTCATATTGTAAAACCTTTCCTTCACATACCTGTTTTCATTGTCATTTAATGGACTTCATTAACTACAGTATATGAGTGTGACATAGCATTTAAAATAATCTAAAATGAAATGATAAGCAGGATGTAGGGCAGGGTGATACCAGTTTTGATGTGGAATCTTTTCTGCTTATTTCTGCTTTGTTGCATCATTCTTTAGACATGTGTATTAGCATTTTTTAGTATCCATAATTGCATCATTCGTAAGAGTCACAGTGCTTATGGGATCCACTGGCTGACTCAGATCTGTTCACTTATAGGTCTGTTGCTGGCCATATACCCATGTATTCTGGTAGCATTATGATTCACTTGGATGGTGTCAACATGTATGATCCATTTGGGATCTCTCTTATCCAAGAGGCTGTTGTCAGTCATGTTCTTTCTCCACGTCACTCCCTTTTTCTCCCCTTTAGCTTCATGAGGTTAATGTCATTGGTCTCATGACCTTCCATATTTAGACATTAAACAGGCTACATGGCACCTGCATGATCATATTTAGGAGTCTCCTCTTTGGGAATGACATCACACAACACACACAAATTTAGGCATGATGACATCTGATGCTGAGTTACATCTCACTGCTGATATCATCACTGTGCCAAAGGTGAATGGAAAGGCCAGATCATGCCAGAACATACTGATACAGAGAAACAGTGTGGTGTGTAAATGTGTGTGGTTGATTTTTATGTAAGTGTGTGTTAGGGAGAGAGAACGAAGGAAGGAGGTTTTAACTTCACGAGGTAGATGCCTGATAAGAGCTAAGTGATTAATCTCAGAAACCATGTCTGACCAGTAAAGTGGAGCCATAAAAAGTGGATAGAGAAACAAGAACACAAACTGGAAATGTGATGGGGGAAAAAATTGAAAGAATCTAGTGTGGGAATGTAACTTGTTGTGAATACCGCTTTATAAAAGGCCTACATAATGTTTCGGTTCAATAAAATGCCAAAAGGTGTCTGTTGTAGTAACTACAACATGATTATCTTTAATAAGTAGTTCATCCAAAAATTACAATTTTGTCATTATTTACTCACCCTCGAGTATCTTTCCGCCACTCTTTCCATTTTATGACAGTTCATCACTGTGAGAAATAAGAAATTGTACATGCTGTTCTGCTATGTGTGTTTTTTACTTTCTATGTATGTGTGCTCAGTTGACCCCAGATGCATGCCACATGCCTCAGGGTGTGCATGGTATAGTAGCAATATATTTAGCAATTGCTGACTGTTCCTCTTTGCTCTCTTCCTCTTTATGATGTTCCGTATTCAGTGAATCATACTTATTTTAGTGAGGTGAACAGGGTCAGCCATAGGGCAGACTGTCTGGGGCATCTGTATATGGTCTTGTTCCTGTATCACTCCGGTGTACCAAGTTTCTCCCCCTTGATCCTTGTTGTCAATTTTCTATTGGCTGTTCATTGTCTCTTTGTCTCATGAAGAATATAAATAACATGCTTGCTGTAATAAACATTGAGTAGATTGAATATAGACACTGTGTGTGTTGTTGTTCTTTCTACTTCCTTCGCGAAGTCTTCAGAGACTCAGACTCACGACTGCACCTCACTGGGCATGAACATAGAAAGACGGGACCGGGGAATTGGAGATCGCAACTAGATCTAAGATATTCCTAACAGTCACAGTGCCACATCTGTCAAGCTCCAAAAATAGTGGGAAACACTCCTCTAAAAAGCACAACAAAAGATGTCCATATGACGTTTGATTAATAAGATCAACTGGTTAATTGAAAAGAATCAGTTTCAAAAGAACTATACCAGTTTGGCACCATATTTAGATGTAATACTCCTATTATTTAAGAACAAAGGGTTTGGGTTAGGGTTAGTCTGTAGTCATTATATTTAGCTTCATATAAAACCAATACAAGACAATGGTATGTCCTCATGTAGCACTTATTTTATTAAAACAATTATGTTCCTTTAGCACATGGTGCTGGTGCTGATGTTAATCTCAAATGTCATTTACATTTACATTTATGCATTTGGCAGACACTTTTATCCAAAGCGACTTACAGAGCCCTTATTACAGGGACAATCCCCCTGGAGCAACCTGGAGTTAAGTGCCTTGATCAAGGACACAATGGTGGTGGCTGTGGGGTTCCAACCAGTGTCCTTCTGATTACCAGATTACCAGTTATGTGCTTAGACCACTACACCACCACCACCTTGGAGATAATTGGCCCCAGGACCTTTGCAAGTCATAATCCATTCCTGTGAATATGTACATACATGTAATACATTGTATTGGACTGAAAGGGTTTTTTGAGTATCCTAATAAGGAGGCACATTTCTTGCACAGAATTTACTGTAAATATTCTCAATACACAAAACATTTAGTTACTCTTTAGTCTATAAGGGTATATATAAATATTTGATAAATATTGGTCTTTAGAACTTTATATTCATGTTCTGATTAACTGATGCATTAACACTCACCCAGGAGCTGCCAGGTGTTCATTATGAAGAAGAGAACTTAACCTCCACTACCCACAAGGAGAGATTTGTATGGAGTCTGAGTTGATGTGTAGCGCTCTCTGCTGGTTTGACAAAGTCACTTGAAATATAAGTGGTGTTCTTTTCAAATATTGGGAAAATTACTCATTAGGGTTTGGTTACATGAACAGTGCATAAATATTCACAAGGTACAATATCTAATCTCAGATTAAACAAACTCACGAATGTCGACCTTAGAACCCACGATATTTTGTTTTTCTATACGGAATGAAATAATTACATACCTGTTCTACATACTAAATATGTATGGTCTATTCAAAAGGAAAGTTTGTTGTTTGTTTGTTTTTCCCCAACTAGAGCACAAGAGCACCTCGAGGGCTTACTGCATCAGCCTACATTACATCCATCCTCTTTGGACTGCATTTACAGTAAAACATAATCACATTTAATCTCAATTTAAAAAAAATATAAGGCTTTATTACAAAATCAGTGATTCATTTTAAACATTCCTCCAAATACCTGTACTCTAAATGACAACTTGTATTTGCATATATAATAAAGACTGATTATATGTACCTGAACATTGAATTTTTGAACATTACATCCATTGAATTTTCTATTCTTGTTACAGAAAGTGAAACCTGTTTATATTCTTTATCCATCTTTGAAGCCTCCCAACTCCAAATCCCTCTCTTTTCTGATCAACCCATGAGGGGGAGACAGAATCCAGCTTTTTAACAGTCAAGCATGACAGGCTTTATTTGGACAGGCTCAGTGTTTGTCTGGCTTAATATATTCTGTTTCTTTCTGTAGTTAAACAATGTGTATTCACAGTAAATTTAGCACATTTTGTTTCTTGGCTGTGGGCTTTTATGTTTAAAGTAACTCTTTCCTGTTAATCTGACTGATCCATCATGAGCTGTCATGAACTAAATCAACAAAACCACTCACATATAAAAGTTCAAATATCTCCAGACACTGCAGCTATTTTACCAGATTTTATGCATGTTATGTAATGTGTGTGTGTGTGTGTGTGTGTGTGTGTGTGTGTGTGTGTGTGTGCGTGTTGTGTTTGTTTTGTGTGTGTGGCATTTTTTGTTTATTTGTCCTGCTTTGGCTAGAGTTTATATACATTGCTCTGAACCCCATATTACATGAGCATTGTGTGCCGTAGTTTACCCCCGACAAAACAAGAAACAGATAAACAAAAAGACAACAAAAATGCGTCTGTCAGTCAGATATTTTCTTTGGAGCCGAGCAGTTGTGCAGCAGCAAGCTGAAGTTCAGTACTGTTCCACTCACCTCTGTTGGCAAAGCACTGCTGTTGGATCTACGACGCATTACCAGCGGCTTTCTCCCTCTCTGCACGCTGTGCAGTCCACACCCCTTTTCGACAGCGCTTCTGTCTGAAAGAGTGTTCTCTCCTAAAAGATTATTTTCCCTCTGAAAGAGTTCATTTTCATTCACAAAAGAGCAATACACAGCAGTCGTTGAACATCCTTTTCAGGACACGTCTTTTTAAAGATGCCTTTCCGCCTGTGTAGTTCCTGGATGCGGTCGATATCTGTAGTTATAGAAGCTGGATGTGCCTGGGTAGATGTGCCTGGGTAGTGATCACACTGAGGCAGCATTTTTGAATGGTTCATGTACTCACTGTGTGAACATGACCAAGGCAGCGTTGTGGTCACGGCTTTCATTTCTCAAAGTGAATGCCACTTCAGCCACCCCCCACGTCGCTCCTTCTTCCCACGGGACTGAGGACGACCCGGCTGGCGATGGTGATTTGAGGATGGCAGCGGGCTCGGTTTCACCAGGTAAATCCCCACTAACCACCCAGCCCCTGGCACGCTCGCTTGCTTCCGTCCGGGCTCGAGGTGACTGCGGCTCGCCTCACAGCCAGCCCGCGTTCTCCCTTGAGCCCCCGGAATTGGATGATGATGTCACCGCTGCATCGGAGCGCGTTCAGGCGTCTGACGCAGAGGGCTGGACTGGGCTACCACCTACGGGTAAACCCGCCCAGTCTGAGGCCAACGCGCAGATGGCCGACATGCTTACCCGGGCCGCCATGAGCATGGGCTTGGACTGGAACAGGCTGTCCTCCCCTCACGGCTTGACGATTGGTACCTCGGGTCAGAAGTAAGCAGTTCAACTGTACCACATAAACAGGTGTATGGTGTCAATCCTGCCAGATTGAAAAGAAAGAAACATTTAATTACACTTCACTATTTGTTCACATAGTGTCACATCATCGACACAACATCTCGTTCCCTGGAGGTTACGGAAGTAACCAGGACGTTCTCTACGTCTGTACAGGCAAAGAATTGGAGAGTGTTCTTATAGTCATTTGGACATCTGGTGAAATTAATATTTAAGTTAAGTGGACTTTTATGTGTGCAGTCATAATTTACCTTTATGAGTAACATTTATGATATATTTGAGTTGTCATTGTGTAATAAATATTCTATTTGTAAGAATGCCTCTATTGTTTCATTTTTTTTTTTTTACTTATATAGATAGAAGTTAGTTACTCTAACTCTGTAAGCTAAAACTGTGCATACTGTGGTTAGTTCTACGGGATGGACACTGCAATTTAACATACCAAAATTTACTGTAATTACTTTCACTGTACAGCTAATATACTGTAATTTAATATATGTCATTGTGATAATGATAGGTTCGTGGGAGACAGGAGACAGCAAACAGTTGAGTGTTTATTATATACTTCAGCTTCACACATGAACAATTTCAAAACACAAAGCAAAAACAGCTCTGGTGACCAACTCAGAGTAGCTTTCTCTCTCTCTCCCTCTCGCAGATCTGTTGCTCTGGCAAGCCTTATCAGGTCTCCCTCCACCATCACTATAATGAGAGACAGGTGTTAGAGTAATTAGAGTAAAAGCCTTACCGCTTTCCCTCTCCCGCCGACAGACACATGACAATGCCCCCCATGCCACAGTCATACAAACAACATCCGTAATTAATTTTACAGGACAGCACATACTGTAAATCATTATACAGTATGCTGTAAACTACTGTAGATAGTTTTACAGTAATTTTACTGTGGTATGAAATACAGCAGCTTGCTGGCTATTTGTTGGCAGTTAATTACTGTTGATTTAATGTCAACATTTTTACAGTGTTTTCAGTATATTTGTGTACAAATATACTGAAAAATACAAAATAAAACACATAAAATGCAATTCTTCATGTAAATGATGAAAGTATGCAATTCCAACTATTGATTGGTTGGTTGGTTCTTTGTTCCAAAGCCATTTTAGCTTATCTTTTAACAACTCATACACACACCGCCTACACACATCCATGTCACAACACTCCAGCTATTTTTGTCTCCATGTGCAAGTCTTCCTGTAAACAAAGCAATATTTGTTCGCATGACCATGGCAATCAGTGAGTGTCAGTTGATCACAGTGTTTGGTCATGAAGTTTGAGTGGACAGAGACATGTCCAGGTCACGTGAGTGACACTAAGTGGGCTACAATTAGAGATCAGCTTGTTTCTTTCCTTCACAAAGGCAAGCCAATGTAAACAGCCATCATAGTGAAATTATATGTATATATCCAACAGCTGCCAAGCGGCTTTTATAGAGAATCTTTTCTTAAAGATTTTATATGCTTAAATTGTTGGTGAGCCTCACATTCGTGCTTTTTAAAACCATTGGCGGGCCATGCATTAAATGTCTTGGCCTTTAGTGTGATTCATGCCATTAAGAAAACACAGTTTCACAATGAATAAGAAACCCTATGCCTTTAGGCATCATGCATTATGTCGCAGCTAACTAATAATACCAATTTACATTTTAAAAACATGTCCACGCACGAAAGCCAGAACTTGAAATGACACTTAATGCTCAAGCAAGCCTAATTTTAACTGCAGCATGACTGTTTTTGAAATGAACGTCTCCTGATCAGACATTCAAAAATCATAAATTTTCATATGAAGCTACCAAGAAGGTCTATAATACCTGAAAAAATCAATCTAATAATATTTGCGATTTATATGTTGCTTGCAATACATTTTATTTCATCAGGGTGCACGGTTATGCCGTGTTCCATTAAAGTTAGATGTGGATATTCCTACTTGATATCTCTGACCATAAATGCATTCCATTCCCCGATATTCGCTTTGCAGGGCTTTGACTCTCATTAGAAATGTCTCATAGAACCCAACTGATAATTGTGCATCAGGTGTATGATTATCAAAAGAGATAATATAAAACATAATGTTTTATCAGTATCGAAACTCACTACACTTATACTACGCAGTCTGTGTAGGGCACCAACTCCCTAGGGGGGCACCATCTTACCCTAAGAGGGCACCAGAAAGTCCACCGGCTGCCCTACTTGCATGTTATCCGTTATTCAAGGACCCAAAAGCAGTTGGGGAACACAGAAGATCGCTTCACGTTCATATCATGCAAACAAATAGTGTTTGACTCCCCTATATGGAAATGAAAGACTGACCTATGATCCCTTCTACTATATATGAACCAAAAAAAGGTCCAATACACTTAAATATGTAGCTTATAAAAATTCACTCTTGCAGGTGCACGCTCCCACACTTAAACACACACACACACAAATTTGTGTCTTCCAGAAAATGAATTCTAAATCAGATTTGTGAATTTATACTGTATGTGCTTATAATTATTTAACAATATTAATGGTTAAATTCCTTAAGTTATTATTCTTTAAAATTTTATTCCTTTATCTTCATAAACAGAAGTCTATAAGTTTAACATGTGATTTAAAGTGCTGTAGTAAGTTTAAACAGCACGTCCAAGTCTGAGGCTTATTGCATCATGCCACTTTGCAATCTCTGCTTATCTTCTGCAATAGAAAGGCTATGTGTGTGTGTGTGTGTGTGTGTGTGTGTGTGTGTGTGTGTGTGTGTGTGTGTGTGTGTGTGTGTGTGTGTGTGTGTATGAATTGGCAGATTAAATGTTTTTTAAACTGTCACCACAGGAATAGCAAAACCCGAACTTTGTGCGGATGTCCCCATAAGGTTAAATATATATATATATATATTTATATATATTTACATTTGCAAAAATTCCAAATTGCTGTTTTCGATGAAGTATAGCATTTCATGGTTAGGTGTAGGGTTTAGACTTAATCTTTGTTATTTGATCTATTTGGCCTAGCTGGAATGTCACTGCTCTCTTCCATATGCACATATAGCATTTACACAGCTCAAACCAGCCTGCGCATGCCGGGGACTCCTATCATCTGTATGCCAGGTTCACTGGGTTCATGTGTATGTGTGTAGTGCTGGGTAGTGATGAGAGATTTCAGAGCTTGAGGGACTTGTGGGAGTGAAATGAAACTACCCCTACCGAGTGTGTGTGTGTGTGTGTGTGTGTGTGTGTGTGTGTGTGTGTGTGTGTGTGTGTGTGTGTGTGTGTGTGTGTGTGTGTGTGTGTGTGTGTGTGTGTGTTTGTGTGTGTGAGACTCTGAAATTGCTCAGATCTAAGGGCCTATTTGCTTCTATTTCAATTGACTTCACTTCAGTCCGCTGAGCAAAACAGTGTTGTCTGCTGTTCAATCGATTTCAACTCACAACCCAGTCTCAAATTATATGGCAATGCTGAAAAGTATATTTACAATGCTATTTTCTGGTAATTTAGCATCACGCTTCCCTGTTTTATGACTGTAAATGGTTTCTGGAAATGTGCACATAAAGTGAATTCTCATGAATTGAAATGGAAATAGATTTAATGCGCTCTCAAAAACAGAAAAGCTTGCTTTTATTCAGAAAGCAAAAAGGTTACTAAATTATATTTAAACAGAAGAAATGTACATTTAACTCTAAGTACAGACTTTCAAAACATAATATTTACAAAGATTTTATTTACCCAGCTTCCTACTCAAATATAATTCACTAACAATGATAATAATAAGTCAAAACTTTCTTATATTAGCTTTTTTCAAAATACTTCAACATTCAACATTCTTCACTTTCCTTTTGATAATTTGAATGTATGAAGTATGATATAAAAAGGCGATATAAACGCAACATTCTAGGATTTTGACATGAAACCCTGTGAATTGTAAAATTGTGAAAGATTACAATACAACCTTGTTTAATTGTGACATGCATATTTAATGTGGGGAAAAAAGGGTTTTAAAAGAGTTTCTATACTAATGATTTCTGAGCAAATGTTGAGAATTTATGTTCAATTACATGGGAACACCAGTGCATATGCTGTGTGATGGGGCTTTGTCATCTTTCAGCTAAATTCATTTTCTTTTTCTGGATCAAAATACAATAATTTCCACTGTGTTGGCTCTTTATAAAATTAGATTTAAAAAGCCTCTTACTAAAATATTATTTTATGGCCATTTATGCTGCTGAAAGACTTCAGATCAGACTCGTACAATGACTCATTTGCCATGAACTGGCAAAAGCAAACTGTAAATAGAGTGATGTTCTGCACTGGGCTAGAATTAATAAAAGCTTTGTTTTACTGTACTTTGTGCAGATCTAGAATCAGTTTTTTTGAAGACCTACAGTATATACCCTAAATCTTCTGTGTCAGTAATGGAACAGACAAATCAAGACAGTGTCTTCTGAAAGTCTCCATTGGTGATTGTGGTTCAGGTTCAACAGCTGCAATACACACTGCTTTAAAAATAGTGTATCCTTGCCAAGGAATGATACTCTACCAATGTGCTGGATCAAATATCACATTACTGCAAAAAATGATTTTCTTGACAAGTATTTTTGTCTTGTATTCCTGTCAAATTATCTAAACTTTCTTAAAACACGATTTATTTACTTGTCAAGCAAAATGGGATAAGATATTAAGTCTTGTTTTAAGATAAATCTGACTAAATTTAGTGAACTTTAGACTCAAAACAAGAAAAAAAATCTGCCAATGTGGTAAGCAAAATAAACTTAATTTAAAAGGAAAACAAGTTTATTTTGCTTATCCCATTGGCAGATTTTTTTTCTTGTTTTGAGTCTAAAGTTCACTAAATTTAGTTAGAGTTATCTTAAAACAAGACTTAATATCTTATCCCATTTTGCTTGACAAGTAAATAAATCGTATTTTAAGAAAGTTTAGATAATTTGACAGGAATACAAGACAAAAATACTTGTCTAGAAAATCATTTTTTGCAGTGTGTAAACTGTTCTGTAAGAATTGCAGGACAAAATGAAAATGGAAGTCATAAAACAACTTACAAGGGCTCACGGTTGCACTGTAGTAATGCATTCCCAAACACATGTTTGTCATTTGTGCACAGGAAATAAAAAAATTAAAAAATCTCTGCTTTGGTAAAGTAGGCACACGGAGACTGGAAAAACAGATTCTCTGTGACCTTTATATTTGCAGAGTGCTTTACAGAGCAGGAAATCACAGCTGTATGGACAAATCTACTCCTAACATCGCTCCAATTCCCTCCTCACTCAGTAAGAGGGCCCTTTTTGTTAACCGATTGTGAATGCGTCACTGTTCTACTGCCATCTCTGAAACCTGTTTATGGCTCGCACCAGACCAACTCTCTCTCTCTCGCACCAGTCCTCTAATATTTACTTAACCTCTATTTAGAATCATGAAAAATATACACTAGGATAAAAAACTACACTGGCTGAAGGTCTAAAAAATTATTTGTAGCCAGTATGGTTGTAAAGAAACAACATGGATACAAAAATATCTATTGGGATTTTATTCTGACGTCCGTAAATTAAAAAAAAAAAAAACAGCGGTCGATGGGGCCATATACATATATAGTGAGTACACCCCTCACATTTTTGTAAATATTTGATTATACCTTTTCATGTGACAACTGTGAAGAAATGACACTTTGCTACAATGTAAAGTAGTGAGTGTACAGCTTGAATAACAATGTAAATTTGCTGTCCCCTCAAAATAACTCAACACACAGCCATGAATGTGTAAACCACTGGCAACAAAAATGAGTACACCCCTAAGTGAAAATGTCCAAATTGGGCCCAATTAGCCATTTTCCCTCCCCGGTGTCATGTGACTCATTAGTCTTACAAGGTCTCTGGTGTGAATAGGGAGCAGGTGTGTTAAATTTGGTGTCATCGCTCTCACACTCCCTCATACTGGTCACTGGAAGTTCAACATGGCACCTCATGTCAAAGAACTCTCTGAGGATCAGAAAAAAATAATTGTTGCTCTACATAAAGATGGCCTAGGCTATAAGAAGATTGCCAAAACCCTGACACTGAGCTGCAGTGATTTAACAGGACAGGTTCCACTCAGAAGAGGCCTCGTCATGGTCGACCAAAGAAGTTGAGTGCACATGCTCAGCGTCATATCCAGAGGTTGTCTTTGGGAAATAGATGTATGAGTGCTGCCAGCATTGCTGCAGAGGTTGAAGGGGTGGGGGGTAAGCCTGTCAGTGCTCGGACCATACGCCGCACACTGCATCAAATTGGTCTGCATAGCTGTCGTCCCAGAAGGAAGCCTCTTCTAAAGATGATGTACAAGAAAGCCTGCAAACTGTTTGCTGAAGACAAGCAGACTAAGGACATGGATTACTGGAACCATGTCTTGCGGTCTAATGAGACCAAGATAATCTTATTTGGTTCAGATGGTGTCAAGTATGTGTGGCAGAAACCAGGTGAGGAGTACAAAGACAAGTGTGTCTTGCCTACAGTCAAGCATGGTGGTGGGAGTGTCATGGTCTGGGGCTGCATGAGTGCTGCCAGTACTGGGGAGCTACAGTTCATTGAGGGAACCATGAATGCCAAAATGTACTGTGACATACTGAAGCAGAGCATGATCCCCTCCCTTTGGAGACTGGGCCGCAGGGCAGTATTCCAGCATGATAACAACCCCTAACACATCTCCAGGACTACCACTGCCTTGCTAAAGAAGCTGAGGGTGAAAGTGATGGACTGGCCAAGCATGTCTCCAGACCTAAACCCTATTGAGCATCTGTGGGGCATCCTCAAATGGAAGGTGGAGGAGCACAAGGTCTCTAACATCCACCAGCTCTGTGATGTCGTCATGGAGGAGTGGAAGAGGACTCCAGTGGCAACCTGTGAAGCTCTGGTGAACTCCATGCCCAAGAGGGTTAAAGCAGTGCTGGAAAATAATGATGGCCACACAAAATATTGACACTTTGGGCCCAATTTGGACATTTTCACTTAGGGGTGTACTCACTTTTGTTGCCAGCGGTTTAGAAATGAATGGCTGTTTGTTGAGTTATTTTGAGGGGACAGCAAATTTACTCTGTTATTCAAGATGTACACTCACTACTTTACATCATAGCAAAGTGTCATTTCTTCAGTGTTGTCACATGAAAAGATATAATCAAATATTTACAAAAATGTGAGGGGTGTACTCACTTTTGTTGCCAGCGGTTTAGAAATGAATGGCTGTTTGTTGAGTTATTTTGAGGGGACAGCAAATTTACTCTGTTATTCAAGATGTACACTCACTACTTTACATCATAGCAAAGTGTCATTTCTTCAGTGTTGTCACATGAAAAGATATAATCAAATATTTACAAAAATGTGAGGGTGTACTCACTTTTGTGAGATACTATATATATATATATATATATATATATATATATATATATATATGAAATAAAAAACAAAATGAAATACAAATGTAATACAAAATGTCAAATAGAAATACAAACAGGGCATTAGCCTACCCATGTACTTCAGCATATGTCACTTTTATACATGCTTATAACATTCCCAGCATTTTAAGGATTTAAGTACTTGCTTAAATCACTCAAAACATTTTATGCATTTTTAACCAGGCTTTAAGAGCATGAATAACAGTTTAAACAACAAAATTCTTATTACACATGTTCACTTAATTGGAAAACACTCTTGGCTATAAATCATCAAACAAGACATGATCAACACCAAATCCACACACCCAGTCCTCACGTGTGCAAAACACGGTTAAAATCCACACAAGTAATCAACATGCATCCCCCAAAAACAATCCACAACGATTTATGTACGCTACCGTGGCGGTGCTGTCTGAACGGATCAAGACATGCTTGCCCCGCATCAGCGAGAGAGACCTCCGCAGGGCAAGGAGTACAGCCAAAGAACTCGAGGCAGTTGATGTGCCAGCGTAGGTGGGACCCCATCCAGGAGCCAGCGGCTAGCACACGATGCCCCAACTCCATTGAGATGCATCTGTGGTGACCATGACACGTCTGGACACCTGCTGTAGATTGCCACAGCACAATGCCCATCTCGGAACTCGAGTCTGAAGCCAGTGCTGAAGTGGTCTCATATGCATCAACCCGAGCTGTGCGACCACGGCCGAGGATGCAATGTGCCCTAGGAGCATCTGGAACTGTTTGAGAGGAACCGCTGTGCCTAGCTTGAAGCGAGCGGGATCCAAAAGCAGTGCTTATCGCCAGTAGAGGTGAGTGGAACAGTGGTGAACTCAGGCATGCAAATTTTCTTCGCTTCAAGTTCAGAGGTATGCGAGGCTCTCAGAAGAGACCCCTTGTGTCACTACAATTGACACAACGTCAAGTGAGTGACAGAAGGGGAACTTCGGCACCCAAAGGGGCCACGTCAAATTCATGACCAGAGCCAACTTACATGAAAACTTTCCACTTGGTTACATATTGCTGAGACAGGATGAGGCACAGTAAATATTACACATATTTAGCTAACCCTTAGGTTGAAAAACATGGTTCACCCAAAAATGATACTGTTTCAAACTTTTGACTTTCTGTCTTCTGTGGAACACAAACAATGATATTTTTATGGATATATGATGTGAAAAAATCCATATAATGCAAGTCAATAGGGACCAAAACTTTCAAGCTCCAAAAAGGACATGAAGGCAGCATAGAGACAATCCATACTACTCGTGTGATTAAATCCATGTCTCCTGTAGCGATACAGTCACTTTTGGGAGAGAACAGACCACAATGTACACATGCTTAGCGCACGCCTCAAGATACACACACACACACACACACGATAAAGAGAGGGAGAGGGAGGGAGGGAGAGCGAGAGGGAGTGAGAGAGAGAGAGAGAGAGAGAGAGAGAGAGAGATTGAGCAATTTCTAGCCAAGGACATTTTTAGATCATACCATAAATATCTGGGGCAGATTTCCATGACTTTACCTGCATGGCCCTGAAATCCCTGTTTTAATATTTCCTGAAATTTCCACATTGACCATTACCTTTCTGAACTTTCATTCAAAATTCTATTCTATCCTCAGTAATGAGATAAATACATTTCTCTGTCTGAATTATCCATGTAGAAGCAAAGTAAAATATGGTTTAAAATACTGTAAAAATATATAACACTGATGTATAAACCTAAATTCTTTCACACACAGTTTCGGTCACTTTTAAACATTTTCAGTCACTGAAGTTTATTTAAGCAGTTGAAGCTTTCTGAATTTCAGGCCTTTTTCAGGGAAGGGCTGTGCTATTTTCACCATGTTATTTCCCATAGCTGAATTATCATCAGTCTGAGCCAATAAAGCCTAATAATAAGGCCACACAGCCTAACTGAAGAGGTTAATTTACAATTTTCTGTCATTTGTTTCATTTAATATTTAGTCCTTTCAGATGGAAAACATATATACATATAAATGATGAGATCCAAAGTGCATTTGAACAGCGGAAAAACACTTTCTCATGATGTTTCACATTCATACAATCTCCCCAATTTGGAATGCCCAATTCCCAATGCACTCTAAGTCCTTGTGGTGGTGTAGAGGCTCGCCTCAATCTGGGTGGTGGAGGATGAATCTCAGTTGCCTCCACGTCTGAGACCGTCAATCCGTGCATTTTATCACATGGCTTGTTGAGCGTGTTACCACGGAGGCATAGCACATGTGGAGGCTTCATGCTATTCTCTGCGGCATCCAAGCACAACTCACCACACGCCCCACCGAGAGCAAACTACATTATTGCGACCACAAGGAGGTTACCCCAGGTGACTCCACCCTCCCTATTAACTGTGCCAATTTGGTTGCTTAGGAGACCTTGCTGGAGTCACTCAGCACACCCTGGATTCAAACTTGTGACTCCAGGGGTCCAGGCCCCCCAACAATTGCATTCTTGAAAATAATTATTTATTGTTTTCCTGAAAAAATATCTAACAATCTGAATATGTTACAAATTACATTTTACAGCATGTATTCTGTAATCTGTAGTGGAATACAAAACGCAAAAGTAACCCTCCTAACCCTGCCTACAAATTATTTTATTTCTTTAGGAAGCACTCTCACACAATATTGTTGGTGACCCATGTCCTAAAGAGTATCAAAAATGTAATTCCAGCCAAATTATAAGACACTGGCATGTTATGTTCTCTATCTCTTTCTGATCTCACACAGTGCTACTTATGGGTTTGGTATATTTATAGCAGGTTATTTAACATTATAACGTCCTGTACCGTGAGCTTGATATTGGAATAACCAGAAGGTACTGCTGCTATCAACATGATGTTCCTCTTTTTACTGGTTTAGTAAATGATCACCAGCTGAAATTGGCATGAAGGAAGGTATTTTTGTACTGTGTGTTCAGTACATGTCCAGGCAGCGGATGTTAATATCAAGGGTCATCAGAGGTCTTTGCCAGAGTTTGGGATGCCAAATGTCTTTCTCTGTATCTTTGTTGAGGAGTTGTTTAAATGTTTGTGAATGATTTTAAAAAGCATCTGAAAATTTGAAATGTGGAAAATAGAGCATAAGCTCTCTGGATTCCCTGCATTACTTATTGAGTTGAGCAGGCCCTGAGCTAACATGGAATGTTTGGCTACTTCAAGTTAAACTCATTTTATGAATATAAAGAATGCTTTGTGTGTGAATACAAGCAAATAATTAAGTACAAGTTACAAGTAAATAAATTACGTTTTTGAATGGCAATTTACTCTGCATTAGCTTGACCACTATAAGTAGTGTGAGATCAGAAAGAGATAGAGAACATAACATGCCAAAATGTCTTATAATTTGGCTGGAATTACATATTAGATACTCTTTAGGACATGGGTCACCAACCATATTGTGAGAGAGTGCTTCCTAAAGAAATAAAATAATTTGTAGGCAGGGTTGAGAGGGTCCAACTACAGTTTCGCCTTCCAAAATGGTCAGAAATCTAGGGGTAACCATTGATGATGAGCTAAATTTCACAGACCACATCTCAAAGACGGCAAGATCATGTAGATTTACACTCTACAATATCAGAAAGATAAGATCCTTCCTCTCTGAACATGCCACACAACTGCTCGTTCAGTCACTTGTCATAGCTAGACTGGACTACTGTAACGCTCTCATTGCAGGCCTCCCTGCATGTGCAGTTAGACCTCTCCAAATGATCCAGAATGCAGCAGCACGTCTGGTCTTTAATGAACCTAAGAGAGCACATGTTACACCACTCTTTGTCTCTCTCCACTGGCTGCCGGTTGATGCATGTACTAAATTCAAGGCCCTGATGCTGGCATACAGAACAGTCACTGGGTCTGCTCCAGCATACCTAAAATCATTTATGCAGAACTACACGCCCACCAGAAGCCTGTGGTCGGCTAAGGAACGTCGCCTTGTCGTACAAAAACAAAGAGGCACCAAAACATTTTCCGGACTTTAAGTTTCATCATACCACATTGGTGGAATGACCTTCCCAACTCAATCCGTGAAGCTGGCTCACTCTCCATCTTCAAAAAACGGCTAAAAACACATCTTTTCCAAAAGCACTTAACCGGTCACTAAAAAAAATTAAAAAAAATAAAAAAATATTTACAATTCTTGTTGCACTTAAATCTGTTTTGTTTACTATTCTGATGATAGTGAAACTTTGTAGTATGGCACTTTTCGTACCACTGTCTAATGATTCGCTTATGTTTTCCTCTTTTGTAAGTCGCTTTGGATAAAAGCGTCTGCCAAATGAATAAATGTAAATGTAAATTACAGACATCTATTAGTATTATTAGGTTGATTTTCCCGAAATATGTAGACAATGTTCCTCTAAGGGGCTTTCAAAACATTGCTCTGCTTTTTATAGCATCCAGACCAGTGCAACACAGCAATATTGGCTCAACCTATGCCATGAGTTTGGAGGTGAACTATCTCTTTACCTGACCAGTGGCAGATGGGGGGAGTGTTCAGGAAACCAGTTTGAAACCAGTCACTGTTTTTGCAAGTCCTTCATCTAGGTCCTCGGATATCTCTGCATTGGGGTCATTGACAAATTAGGTTGCCTGAGGTAATAAAAAATATAAATCTTTTAAAAATCTAGTTTAATTACACGTCAAGTTTTCAAAAACATTTATTGCATTTTCTAAAAAAAAAAAAAAAAATGGAATGACTTAAAACAATTGCATGTGTTGTTACCATCAAGTAAAAGGCTCCTAGCAACTGGAAGAAAGTGTGTAGGCAACTTAAATGCACTTTAGAATGGAATGGACGTGGCAGTGAAATCTTATTTGTGAACCTTCAAGGACAAAAATTGAAAAGCATCATGCAGGGGACATTCCCTGATAAGGCATTATACATTCCCCTGACCTACTTTTTCAGATTAACATTTTTATTGTTGATTCTCAAACACAAAACAAAGCAAAATATGCATGCACAAAGTCAACCACCCTCCCAGTCCCTAACCCCCAACAAACATTCCAGAGGTCCAAGCCTGAGTATACACATATAAACACAAAGGAAGAAAAAAAAGGGGGTGGGGGGATTTCTATCCACATGGCCTTCACCGAGAGCCTTCCAGAAAGGTCTTAAATTTGTCCCATTTCTTACCATATGCATCTAATCTGTCAAGCTGTTTGTATGACATCTTTTCGAATTCCACCACCCTGCCCAATTCAGTGTACCATTCTTGAAATGATGGAGCACCAATTGACTTCCATCCTCTAAGAATTATTTGTTTGCCAATCATTACGAGAGAGAGGGATGCACGTGGCCTTTTTGCATGTGCATCTGGGTTTGTTTGTGTTTTTTTTAAGCTACGTTTCTGATTAAACTTTATACTGGTTGTTCCTGCCTCCTACTTGCCCATTGATGAACTGTTACAGTGGTGCCGAAACCCGGGAGGGAGCAGAGATGAGCTGTCGCAGAGTCCTCGCCGCTGACATCCACCTGTGGAGCACCCGCTGCCTTCTGCCTGGGGACAGAGGGATTGCTGCCGAGAGCTGGAGGAACCAAGGCCGTCTGCCGAGAAGGGGAGGAGTGGTTAGTGGTTTTGGTTAGTCAGACCGGTGGCGCACCTGGTCTGAATCAGGCGTGGGAGGAGGAGGGCATGGCCGGGCCGTGATGGAGCACGGCCAGCGCTGAATCAGCTGATCAGCGGGAGAGTGAGATAAGGGGCGGCTGGAAGTGCCCGTTCAAGAGAGAGAGACAAACGTGGCAGCGTTACATGTGTGTCTGTGTTTGTTTATGTTTTATGTTACGTCTCTGATTAAACTTTATGTGGACTGTTCAGCCGGTTTCCGCCTCCTTCTTGCCCGTCGATGAAATGTTACATATACATAGTCTGGGATTACATTTTTATATCTAACACCTCACAGATAAAATTCTGGAATCTTAACCAGAATTCTTGAATCTTAGCACAGAACCACAGAGCATGGGATGTGGCTCCATTCTGCAACTGAAATCGCTAGCAGGTAGGTGTAGCTTTGAAACCAAGCCTAAACAATCTAGAGGGAGTCCAGTATAACCAATGCAAAATCTTTAAGTGAATAAGGCGTACACTTAAATTTCCAAATACTTTCCCACTCCCCATTCTCCAATACCATGTTCAAATCTCTTTCCTATAAACACTTAAGAGCTGTTAAGGCCCCATTACAAAGACTCTGAATCAATAATCAATAATACACTGATGCTTCATGCCCCTTTCCAAAGGCTGGGAGTACCATACAAAGAGTGTCTGCAGATTTAGGAGGTTGTGTACTACCACCAAAAGTAGTACAACTGTAAATACCTGAAAAATTGACACCTAGAAATCCTAAATTGATGTGTTATATTTTCAAGTTACTTCAAAGCTCCGCTTTCATAAAGATCACCAAGTGTAGCAACACTCCACTCCATCCATTCTTTCCAGCAAAAGGGGGACTTGTTAATACATAATTTACAGTTCAGCCATGTGTTTGAGGAAACATTTAGGTAAGTATTAAAATGTAACATACGGGAAACCTTTGTCCATACTGAATGTAAGTGTGAAATAATGGGATGCATCTTTACTTCTCTAGTCAATTTAATAGAAAAACTGCAATGGTGAAATTTGAGCATATTGTTCCAGAGAGGGGCTCTCTCAGGTGAAAGATACCAATGTGTCTAAGATTAAAAGCATTGTAATTAAACAATATTTTGGGGAGGCCTAAACCTCCTTTGTCAATTGGTCTATGTAACTTACTGAAATGTAAACGAGGTCGTTTACCATTCCAAACAAAAAACGTAGATATTCTATCATATTGTTTAAAATAAGTAAGAGGAACTTCTAGAGGAAGATACTGCAGTAAATATTTGAATTTGGGATACAATTCATTTTTATAACAATGACCTTCCCAGCCATTGCCAAATGTCGTGAAGCCCACCTATTTACATCACACGAGAACTTTTTCATTAATAGGTCAAAATTAGCTCTAACTAAATCTCTCAGATTTGCCTTGAAAAAAAGGCCTAAATGCCTTGCTTTGGCAATTGAAAGGCACCAGGTTGGAAAGTTGTGGTAGGGCAATATGTTGTAAGAGCAAGAGCTTCCGATTTAGACCAAATGACCCTGTATCCTGAACATTTGGATAAAGAATTAATAATTTTCTGGAGTCAATTCATAAATCAATTGGGGTAGGAAACAAATAATAATATATCATCTGTTCTCACCGGTTAATATTGTTTAAAGGGATAATTGTAACAAAGTTTAAGCGGAGCTCACATCTAAGCAACCAAATCATGCATAGCGTCACATGATTCAGCAATCCTTTTGTTAGATTCACCTGCATGTTGGGGTTGGCAATCAGGAAAAAAATTACAAATGGTTATTACCAACCAATGAAAACACTTATCTCTAATTTCAATTTCTCACTAATCACACTTTTCCAGGTGTACTCAAAAATGGATTAACACAACATTCATTTAATTAAGGTTTTTGGTGATTTATATGAGGGACATACACTTATAAGACATTCAAGCAGCTGAGGACAAAGTTCCCACATCACAAAACACTTTTTTAAGTATTTCCAGGTGTGGCATTACATTACTACACAACAATGTGGTCACTTATTGCTTCTGTCTTCTCTTACAATAAACAAAGAAATAAGAGGAAAAAAGGTCCCAAAAACCTTGTATCACAAATATATACAAACTTAATTTTTGTTTGTTTGTTTGTTTGTTTGTTTTTTGGTGAGGCTACACCCATTTCTAAATATAGATGGGGAAAAAGACTTGGAGTGTGTTTTTAATCTGTTGATACGCAATTCCCCCGCACGTGGTAGTGACGTCACTCTGCTTACTTTTAATATATAATTTACCATCTATAAATGTAATTAATGTTAACAAATTATACATCTTATTAAAGGTCTAAGGGTTCAACATTGATATCCGATATCGGTTTCACAATAGCAATGCTCCAGAAACAGCAATTTAGTTATTTGTGCCAGGATTACAAATGAAAACATGCAATATCAAAACGGGACATCATAACTTTATGTAAACGTGATCGCCAGATGAATCAAGTTTGCCACACTTGGGTCAATTGTCTATGACAAGCGTTCATTGAAAAACATCCAATAGCACTTTTTGTCCATAAAAGCGATAAATCTGAGAAATATTGATATATTCTCCATTGTTTACATGAGATCTCGCCTGAAAGATTTACCATTAGTCATCGTTCTTCAACAAATTATGCAGTCTGAGCAGCATTCATGTTGTAAAACTGTATATTATCTTATATATTAGAGTCTCGTAAGCAAAATGAGCCTGTCTCCAAAGTATATTTTTAAAAATGCAGCGTAGTTTCATTCATAATAGCAAAGCAGTGCAGTCAGATTTTGTGTTGCCTTGAAAGGCGGAGCCTTAATTTTACTCAGTACGCTTCCAGCGATTATCTGAGAAAAAAGCTGGCAGGAACCTCATTTTTTGTTAGATCATCTTCAAATTTGAAACATAACATTGTATTTCTCCATTGTATTTTATTATTGTTTTTTTTTTTAGATTATAAAAACATTTTCAGCAAAAAATATTTCCACTACTATAAATTCAGCTTTTTAAGTTCAGGTATGTCATTTTCATGGTTTGTGCTCAAAAAGGGGGTGCGTATCAACAGGTTTTAAACAAGATGTCTGGGAATATATTTGTGAGAATGCTGAATATTTTTCATATAACAGACACAGTAGACATATTAATTCAAGGGAAGGGCAAGAAAGGGTGGCTTGGAAAAGATTGGTAATAAATGATATGACAAAATAATAATAACAAATATTTTTACTTTACAAACAGTCTTGAGAGTCAAAAGAGTTTTTTTAAATAATGGTTCATCATCATTGAACCATTATTTAGCTTTGGTATAAACCTACAATGGTGAGTGTACTTCCTAGTACCTGATTAAGCAATTGTCATCAATACAAACTGTTTCTGTTCCTTTGGTAAGAAAGCATCTGCCAGGAACATAAATGTAACGTCTATTATAAAATGGGCAAGCCAAAAGAGCTCTCTCTGACCTGGGAAACACTCTTTCTCTTTCACACACTCAAGCAGGCCCCCATTTTATTTAAATAGTGTAATAATCTGACAATGTGTGTTTTTTATTAATTTTATTTAAGAACAATCACCCAGACATCCATTCTTTCTTTAATAAAATACAATCATTCTCATCTTTACAGCTAAATCGGACATACCATCACTACACATTCCACTCAGTCTTACTGAAATGCACTTAAACATGAAAACATAAGACAAATTCACTGTACGCAGACATTTAGTCAGCAGAGTCCTAAGGCACATCATTTTTGAGGCTATTACAAGGCCATTTGTGCAGCTTATTACATTCACCTCTTTAGCACACACTTTTACATTTCCAGCACATCCTGTACAAACATGAGTAAGAAAGAGACACATAGCCACAGATACACATCTTTGCATATTTTTACTGAAAGCTTGATAAACAAAAGTTTCTAAACCTTTTAATTCTGAAATATTCAAGGAAAATATGCATATTAAATATGTTAAAAATTAATATTTATTTTTTCCCCCCAATTCCTTCTAAAATGTTTAACCAGGTGAAGTTTACCCCTTCAATATGAAGGATAATCTCCCTGGTTGTACATCTAATGTTTATTCCTTCCGGTCTTAGAAATACATTTCAAATCATGGCTTGATTTATACTTGGCTTGGTTTCCTTGGTTTCATTTTTTACAAGGCACAGTCTGCAGATTGTGTGTGACACAATGGTAGCACTTTTAAAAAGACTATACTTAAGACAAAGGCACATTTTATACAATAAGTTTAGACCTCCAAGTGGTCTGATTCACAGAAGTGTCTACCTCCAGCAGGAAAGGGGTCATCAAGTTTTACTTTAACAAAATAATTAAACATCTTTATACTGCACTGCAGCCAACATTTTCTACTTCAAAGAAACAAGGGCTACTCCTGGTGTCTATTCCACTGCTTCTGTTCCATCTTTAGTATGTTTCCAAATATCTGATCTACTTAAATATATCTAAGACAACAGATAAATGATTTATGTAGTTATACTGCAATACCGAGAGGCATATAATGTTGCTAAAATTTTTAGATATATTTGGAACTGTTAATTATGTCAGCACACATCACCAGTATGGGCCACCAGTCTGAATGTGCCCCCAACTCTGAAACTTTGGAAAAATGCCATTGCTGAAGGTACTTTCAAATGTATTAATGCCCTTGTCTGCTTTCCTGCCTAACTTTCTGGGTTCTGGTTTCTTTGACTGTGTTGATGAGTTCAGTTTATGGTTTTGTTGCCAAGATGTTGAAACCAGTCTATAATTTCTGCCATCATTGTTGTCCCAGTAAGTCTGCTCTCCAGTTTTATAGCTAATGCAAAATTCGACCTTATTCTGAGGGGGCACGTACCCAGGCAATTCGATTGCAAAGGAGAATGTGTCTGTATCCTGACAACCACAAACATTATTCAAAAAGGTGCATTCTACATCCTGGTAGCTCTTCCAGGTGTCGAAGGTGATCCGTACATGGACAGACTTCTCATAGGCCAGGTTACGCACTTTGATCGTGCCAGTGAGGGCACGCTCCTGCAGGGTACAGTTCTCCAAGCAAACCGAGTTCTTCAGCAGCCAACTCCGGAAGTCCAGGTAGTCTACTGCAGGCTGAGGAAAATCAAGAATTCTGCTCTGAACCGAATTTATGTGGAGAGTGGCTGTGACCTCTAGATCTTCCAGGTCAAACTGCAGTTGGGATGTAGCGGGTTCTCTGTTATCAAAAGGAGAGAAGACATGCACTGCCGTTAATGACATGCCCTTGGAGTCGGCAAACACAACCTTTTTCTTGGCTTTGGATTTTGGACTCTGCCAGCCCAGGCAGGTGGGCTCTAGGTGGGCTCTGGAGCTCAGGCAGGGCCGGAGGGGTTTGTAGCGGCAATTGACCAGGTTGCGAGTCCTGAACTCTTCATAAGAGCTCAGGAAGCTGTGCAGGGGGGGCGAATGGGTGATATACAGCTGCACAGCTACGTCCACGGGCATAACTGGACCTGGCATTGGGGGACTGAGGATATGAAGAACTCTAAACACAAACACACAAAGGACAACAAAAATTAGTACAATATCCTTAAGGTTTGCTAGAACATTTCTGCATTCAGATTTATATCTTTTCTCTAAATCTATAATGTTGTTTCCCTTAATTTTTTTATTTATTTTTTTTTTAACTCTGGGATCTTATATACTTCTCCAAGCTATTTTTTTCTCTCCAACTAATTTCTGTTTTGTTTTTTCTCTTTACTTTTCCACTATGTTCGAGTTGTAGTTGTTAAATTGTAGATTCACATGGGGAAAGAAGCACTTAAACAATCAATAAGAATATAATATTTTTTAATAAGATTAAGATATTTGTATATACTTTCTATTTATAGAGCAATTTCTCTAAATCTATAATGTTGTTTTCCTTATTTTCTTTTTCTTTCTACTTAACTCTTTAATTATACTTACTCAAACTATACTTTTCTCTAATTCCTCATATCATGTCTGTTTTGTTTTCTCTCTTTCCCTCTCCACTGTGCTTTAATTAGATTATTATTAATAAATGCAAAATAATAAAAAAAGTATTATGACATGAACCAATAAGACATAACAATAAATTAAAATCGTGTATATTTTAAGTGTTGTACGTAAATTAGTTTTGCACAATTATATGTCAATTAATTTGGAAAACAACGTTTTAGTTTTTTGTCGATTTTACTTTGCTTTTGTTATGCGTATTTATTACGTTTAATATTTATCAATTCTTCAACAGCAAATGAAAGAAAACTCTGGTACAAATGCAGACATGATACATTATTACAATACTGATTCAAATAAGCAGTTTTTTTTTTCTTACCTTGCGGAACTCATGGAGCAAATATTTACTTTAAAGTGCTCTTTAAAACTTTTGAACAAAGCACATTGTAGGCGACAGGATTCGTAAGCAATTCCAGAGCGCGTGTTTTCGTGCAGAATGCGATATTTTAGGCTTCACCCAGCTTCTTCCGCCTGTCTGCCTTGCTCTGCCGACACGCCCATTCAGCGCTGCGCTGCTGTCCTCAAACAGACAGCGCGACTCCTTTAATAAAGCTTCGTACTGCTTATTTGCATATTCTATACACCAGCTACAGCCAGCCAGTAAAAGAGCCGCAAGTTTTTGTCTCGACCAATCAGCATCGAAAAAGATTTTGGACTCTGGCCAATCCAATCTTTTTAGCTGATGTTCTGGAATGGTTTCGTGCGACAGTTCAAATACTTTCGGCGTGAGAGTAAATATGGACCCCTGCCGATGCAAATATTGTAAATTCAGTAGTATATGGCGCAGTTTATATAAATCCTCTGAATGTGGTTATTTGCTCTTTGGATGTAGGTCAAGGTGAAAGTTAATGTTTATTTTCTGGATGTTGTAATAAACCATGAACCTACATTTCTGAAAATGACACAATATAAAACACAAACGTATACATAACCATCAGTGTCTGAGAGTGTTTACAATGGTCCAAAGATCTAGAGGGCCCTTTTTGGCCCCATCAAATACATGACCCCGGCGCATGTTAGAGCAATCCAATCTTACTTGCCCTTTAACTGCAGGTCATCAAATACATGCCAAAGTCCTTATTTCATGCATGTTACAACATTACAAGTTTGTAAACAGTAAATAAATAAAAAACTCTCATTTTTCTCTCTCCTCCTGTCTGTCTGTATCTTATGCCTGTCTGTCAGGTGTATTGCAAAACCTGTATGCCACATACTGATTTTTAATGCATGATTTTATCAACACCTTTACTGATCAGTATCCGATTAACTGATGAAACACTCTGACTGAATGATGTGCTTGGCCAGATGTCCAGCTCAACGATCAATGCATTGGCACCTTTCTGCTTGTTGTGCAAATGTGGGGCTGTTTCGAGATTAACGATGTCACAATGTGTGTTATCAGCCCACTGGGACACCTGGACCTGCCATGGGTTCATGCATGTGCACTTAACTCTCTCTCTCTCTCTCTCTCTCTCTCTCTCTCTCTCTCTCTCTCTCTCTCTCTCTCTCTCTCTCTCTCTCACTCACTCACACACACACACACACACACACATACAAAATGAGAAAATCCATTTATCTGATAATAAGTTATGCACTTTAAAAGTGACTAAGACAGTCTCTACGCAGTGTTGTTGTGGTGGTCTATTGTGCCCCCTAAATCACAGAACAATAATGTATTGCCATCAAGTAAAAAAGGCAAACAAATATTAAGTCCAAACAAAAACATGTTAATTTAAAGAGCGAAAAGGATCTTAATTGCACTGTTTAATTTGAACATATAGGCATTTTCTGGGTTCATTTGTGGTAGCAAAACATCTGCAAGGATTAAAACTGACTGCATCCCTTAACATTGTAGCTTTTGTGGCCTAAGAAGATGATTATAGCCTTGCAATTGCATAATAAACCCTGTGTCGTGCTGCCAAGGCCCACTATGGAACACAAGCCTGGAATAAAATGGATGATTGGCTAAGTTACAAAATTGGAATGCCTTACAGTGCAAGTTGTCAAATGGAATATACAATTACATTGTGGTGAAGAGAGGCCTCTAGTGGACACAATAAACACAATTAATCTATACATTTTCCATCGAAATGGTAAACAAAGATGTGCCTATGACTGGATTATTATTATTATTATTTTTTTTTTTTTTTACAAAAATAGTCAAATTTAATTTTCGATTTATGTTTCTCTCTCTCTCTCTCTCTCTCTCTCTCTCTCTCTCTCTCTCTCTCTCTCTCTCTCTCTCTCTCTCTCTCTCTCTCTCTTTTAATGAAATGGGTGAGTTGGACCAGAAAGTGGAGGAAAAGATTTCAACACATGCCAAGCATACATGAGAACTCCTTCAAATCTACTGGAAAAGCATCACCAGGTGGAGTGTGCAAAGGCTGTTTTCTTTGATAAATCTACAATATAAGTTTGTTCATATGATATTGATATACATTTTTTTGTGCTATATCATAGTTTTAATGGCTTTGATTCTAAAATGAAAATGTGTAGGCCCTATGTGTCTTATAATAGTCCTCTTTACATAGCAGTCATTTTGTATTCCACTGAAACATGACAGCCCAGCACACAATTTTCAAGGCAAATGAAGATCAGCCAGAAAACAGTAGTGTAATACAATGTAATGCTTAAAGCAGTCACAGTTTCATGTCTATTTCAACACCCCACAAGTACAGGGTATTTTGTGAGAGCACCTTACATAGAAGCCAGATTTCCAAACACATGATCTAAATCAGCCAATTAGAGAGCCAAATGCTCTCCTGACCACCTAGGTTCAGGTCATTGGGGAATCAGTGCACCATGCCAACCAGATGTCTAAAAAAAACCTTGCAAAAAATTTATTTGGCATGTCACAACTTCCCAAATTAGAAAAACACAAAAAGTATGTTTCATGTGTAAACTGTCAGATGTTTATTGTAATTGTCATACTGCTATGTTGCTTGGAACCGCACCAAGACTTTCACCCACTGTTGCACTTGTGTATATGGTTGAGTGACAATAAAGGGATTTGATTTGATCATAACGGTAAGTGACAATAAAGGATTTGCTATATGGTTGAGTGACAACCGTAGAGGAATTTAGGAACAATAAAGGAATTTTGATCTGATCATGAGTAGCTTAAGTAAACTCAAAAAGCCCAATGATTACAAAAGTTCAACAAAATATTTTAACAGAACAGAGTGGTCTTATCTAAACCTGTTCACATGGAACAGTTGCTTTATATCAAGATGACTCAGTATGTTGTGCATGTATCAGTTTCTACAACATAACATCATGTGTCGGGGAAAGATGGAAAGCAGAGATGAAGAATGTGTGAAAAGCAAAAAATACAGATGGAGGAGAGTGCCACTGAAAAAAATCTCATTAAAGGGATAGTTCACCCAAAAATGAAAATTCTCTCATTATTTACTCACCCTCAGGATGTCCCAGGTGTGTATGACTTTCTTTCTTCACTAGAACACATTTGAAGAAAATTATCTTAGTTCTATTATCTTAGGTCCTTAAAATGCAAGTGAACAGAGATTTCTCTTTTGAAGCTCCAAAAATCACAGACAGTCAGCATAAACATCATCCATACACCTCCAGCTGTCAAATTAATGACTTCTAAAGTGACTCGATTGCTTTTGATAAATATTTATGTACTTTTTTAAACTCTAAATCGTACTTCCGTTCAGGAGTGGTTTGCACGTGTGACGTAATTCCATTGGCATTTGAAAGTCAAGTCAAGTCAATTTTATTTGTATAGCTCCTTTCACAACACACATAGTTTCAAAGCAGCTTTACAGAAGATCAGCATTAACAGAAGATAAAACTGTAATGTCTATAATGTCGACGAATCATCATTATGTAATTAGATAAAATATGATTGTGGATTGTGTTTAAAAATAAATAATTAAATAATAATTGTTTTAATAACCCCAGTGAGCAAGCTGAAAGCAACTGTGGCAAGGAACACAAAACTCCATAAGATGTAGATTAATGGAGGAAACCAGATCAGTTAAATGCATCGCAGTTCAACCTGGCTAAACTAAAGCAGCCTAATTGAGGTTTGGAGGATAAATTAGGTGTATGTCTGGATAAATAGATGAGTCTTTAGTCTAGACTTAAACTGAGTGAGTGTGTCTGCATCTCAAACAGAGTTAGGGAGAATATTCCATAGTTTAGGTGCCAAATATGAAAGGATCTACCTCCTTTTGTGGACTTTGATATTCTAGGAACTATTAACAGGCCAGAAATTCGCGATCGTAATGAACGTGATGGAATATAGCTTGGTAGAAGGTCACTTAAGTACTGCGGAGCTAGACCATTCAAAGCTTTGTATGTAGTTAACAGAAATTAAATTAAAAAAAAATTTAACAGATGATAAATAGATAGATGATAACGTAACGATGATAAAATAGGGCTAAAATTATCATATTTCTTGGTTCATAACACTCTGGCAGCTGCATTTTGAACCAATTGAAGTTTATTTATTGAACTGGCTGGACATCCTCCCAGTAATGCATTACAATAATCTAGTCTTGAGGTTATGAGGTCATGAACGCATGAATTCATTTTTCAGCATCAGCAACAGAGAGCATGTGCCATAATTTAGCAATATTTCTTAGATGGAAGAATGCTGTTTTACAAACATTTGTAATTTGATTGTAATTTGGAAGTGACCAGAGCACATTACAGTGTCTGACATCGTTTTTGCAAATTCACACACCTCTTTAACATTATCTTTAGTGATCTTCGACTGACAAAGCCGGACATCATTAGTGCCGACATGAATAACAATTTTAGAAAATCTACATTTAGCAATAGCCAGCGCTTGTAAATTTGATTTGATGTCAGACCCTCTGGCAACCGAAATGCTATTAACAATAGTGGCTGGAGTCTCTATTTCCACGTTCCTTACAATAGAATCACCAATCACGTTATCTCTTTAAAAAACAATAATTTAACCGCTGGAGTCGTATTGATGATGTTTATACTGACCGTCTGGTTTTTTTGGAGCTTCAAAAGAGAAATCTCCATTCACTTACATTTTAAGGAACTACTAAGCTGAGATATTTTTCTATTTTTCTTCAAATGTGTTCTGGTTAAGAAAGAAGGTCAAACACACCTGGAATATTATGAGGGTAAGTAAATAATGAGAGAATTTTCATTTGGGTGATTTATCCCTTTAAGAGTAAGGGCATGAATGTTGTTGTATGTAGCCAGTCTTGCAGGATGGGTGGAGGGGCGGTCACTCTGTCACTGTGACATGAGTGGCTAAATTTAGCAGCGTGGAGTACTACCAATCATACATTCAACATAACTGGTGTACTGTCCTTGGTTGAACTTAAAACACTGCCGTCTTGAGGTCACTGCAAGATATTGTGAAATTGTGTTATATCTGCATGAAAATCTCTCATTCAGCAGGTGGTACTGTTGTCTCTCTTCTTGTCAGAGCTTACAATGAAGTTCATCTTGAGATTCATATCAGTAAAAAACACAATAATAATTCTGATGTGGATCTGTGTATTGAATGTCTGCTTAACAGGTGAAAAATGTAAATTCTTTAAAACTCACAAAAGCTGTTCGCTGTCCTTTTCTTCAAAACGCGGCACCGTTTTGTGGTCCGTTCTGCATAACGCGGCGGCTCATTTTAGCTTATCGCGGCCCATTCGGCCACCAGCCTGCTCGGTTCTCCCAATGGCTAGTCTGCCCCTTATCGGCCCCAAAGTATGTCGACTTCTGGACACGACCATCAGAAACTCTGGTTCCTTCCAGTTTTTATTTGCCCCCTTAAAGTCACCATGAATTCAAAATTGACAGTTCTTATTTGCTTATTGGTTGTTGCTGTTTTTATTATAAACGATTTATCTGTGCACGTTATTTAAAAAAACATGTTTTGCAAAAAAAAAAAAGGTAAAAAAGCATGTGGCTGTACAGTGCCAATTCATCACAGAGGCTGCATCCGAGAACATAGGCAGCTAAATGCCCTGGAACACAAAATTCTTTGCCCAGAGCCAAAAAGAAGATTCAAACAGCTGAGCAATGACATATTGATTATGAACATTCAGGTCGCGTCCACATAATACATTTTTGTTTGAAAATGTATATTTTTCTCAACTTTTTGCCGTTCCATCCACATTGAGACACTGTTTTTGTCAACAAAAGCGGAGCATTTTGAAAACGCTCTTCCAAGGGGATACATTTGAAAATGCTGTCTTCTAATTGTAGTGTGAACTAGAAATACGGATAAATCTAAAAACGATGAGGTATTAGCTGTCATGTAACGCAGTCATGTGATCCATTCAACCAAAACAATCAATATGGCCGCCCGAGTTATAGCAGCGCTGTTGTGCCTGATATTCACTTTTGATAGGGTTGTTTAAGATCAGTGTTGGGTAACGTTGCTTTTCAAAGTAACTTGTTTGAATATTGCGTTACTCCTAAAAAAAAGTAACAATTACTTAAAAAGGTAATTTTTATGGAAAGTAAAGCGCTACGTTACTTTTGCATAACTTTTTTCTCACAGCCACTTTCTCTTCTGCTATGCTATGCATTCCATACAAATAAGCCATGTATTCCATACAAGAGACATAACAGGTCATGCTAGCTACTGTACAACACCCAAAACAACATAGTAAACAAACAGATATTTAGAAAGTAGGCCTAACATGTTCAAGGAATGCGTCTGATAATAAAATAATATTTTTCACTTAAGTCATCTCAGTGCCTACTTGTTTCGAGTTGGTCCACGGTGCGTACAGATGCCACCGGTTGATCACATACAACTTCAAAGTCACATGTTGAAATAACTCATAATGAATGGAATTGTTTTTAAAACTACCAAAATGACAAAAAACTATTTGTTTCATGAATCAAACTACTTTGAATCTTTTTAGAAACTAAGACATTTTCTCTGCATACATAATTGATATAGAATGTTGCTCAAAGCCACTGATCCAGAGTCAGCTTATCTCATCCCATACTACCAGTTATGTGGAGCTGTAACATGGAGCCGTTCAGCTGCATAAGTCAGTGAATTGAACGAGTATTTCACCCTGTGTGTCATGTTGTGGTCAGTGGAAGACTAGGCTTATAATCTCTCTGCCTTAACGCGTTTACTTATTATTAAATGCAGTGTGTATTAACACAAAAATCAATCGCGTTTCGCTCAACCGAATGTTGATTTCATATTAAGCTAAAACACGCACATTTTTTTGTATAGCTAATGTGTGTTATATAGCTAATGTGTGTTAGCGAGTTGATTGACAGCCAATGTCTGTATCTAAAAGGTGATTGGCTCTTTTACCTACAAGGTGGAACTTCCTTTCTACATCCATTGACTGGTCCATTGGGTTAGAGCTTTTTGGTTTGGCATTCCAATTTCTCCCATTCATTTAAATAGAAGTGACTCGTCTCTGCTAAATAGTCTCTGGCCTCACACTCTATTGAATTACAAGGCCCATCATGCGCTACGTCTCCTCCCAGAAGTTTGCACACTTTTACTCCTGATTTCTTGCAATACAGGGAAAGTAGAGGTGTACAAAAGCAACTCGTAACTTTATTTAAAAAGTAACTTGGATATTATGGTCTAAAATCAAAAATATTTATGTTACTTTACTCATTACACGAAAAGTAATCTGATTACGTAACACACATTACTTGTTACGTGTTACCCCCCACACTGTTAAAGATCAATTTTACTTTGTATAACCTTCACATTGCATTCCTTCAAAGTTGACGGGAAGTTTACTCGGAAAAAGTGTCTGGCGATGATGGAACGCAAGGACAATTGCTTTTTAGGCCATACATGCAATGGCGATTTTTCACATGCACATTAAGGGGATTTAAGAGATTTATATGTTTCATTGTGGATGAGCAACTTTTGGAAAATGCTTTAAAACGGCAGTGTGGATGGAGAGCATTTCAAAAACGAAAACGCAGTTTTCAAATATATCCGTATTAATATAAACATAGCCTCAGACACCGTCCACACCACTGGGGAAGGCATCTGGAGGTACATTTAAATATGAGGATGCTCAAGTCTACATGTAAAACATCAAGTAATATTACATTGAAATGTGTTATTAATAACTTTGTGCCACATTCTATGAGTACAATTCACATGAGATCTGAAAAATACGTTTTAACTTTATGATTTAAATGAATATAAATATATATATATATATATATATATATATATATATATATATATATATATATATATATATATATATATATATATGCAGTAGATAATGTAGGCCTATATTTTCTACTGCATATATAGTAATGTATAATGCTATACATGGCCATAATATGCGCCAGTGTTTTGACGAAATTTGACTGTCCGCCAAATTCTGACTCCTCACTTCCTGATTGGCACTTATTCCTTAAGCCCACCTCTACACCCACCACTCTACCTATCCTCATTGGTCCCTATCCTTAAATCCCATCCCTACTCCTACCCCTAAACATAAGGATACTAGGAAATCAAAATTCGGCACTACATCGTTTTACACTATGTTATTGTAATTTATGATGTCACTGATACTACTGCAATTAGGTGTATAAAAGAGTGTTAAGTTGGGTGGAATACAGACAAAAGAATGATGATAGGCAAATCTTTGGGCAGTTGTGTTAATGGCTTTCTGCTGCAGATAGCACATGAGTGAAAGGGTACTTAAGACTTTTTGAGTTGATTTGATTAATTTTGTAGACTAATTCAACAAAAAAATCACATGACATGTTCCTGGAAAATTATACAGATGTAGGTGAATTTGCACCAGCATCCAAATAACTACACGGTGGTGTGCTCATGTTGACTGACCTTAAAGGGATAGTTTACCCTATCATTTACCCACCCTCATGTCATCCCAGATGTGTATGACTTTCTTCTGCAGAACAAAAATTATATCACAAAAAGGCAAATATCACATAAATGCATCATAAAAGAAATCCATCCGTGTCCTCTGAAGTGATCCAATTGGTTTTGGGTGAGAATAAACCAAAATATAACTTGATACATGCAGAGCGCTAGATGGCACTATAGGAAGTGTAATCAGGCTTGAAATAATAATTGCCAAGGAGACTGCTGTCAAGGTTTATAGTTTATAGGATAGATTTATAGGATACCATGAGGGTGAGTAAACAATTAGAGAATTTTACTTTTTGGGTGAACTATCCCTATAACTGACTGAACAGGAATTATTTGTCATCTTCAAGTTAGGTAGAGCTCCAGATCACACCTACCGATGACATGAACCAGTGGCAGTAAGAAAGTACAAAGTTTTCCTAAAAGTTTGCACTGGCGAGCTGTTATGATCCACCTGAAAAATTTCAATTATACCTTTGTTTGGGGACCTGGGTAGTTCAGCGAGTATTGATGCTGACTACCAGCCCTGAATTTTTTATATCAGCTTTGTTTTTGTTGTTCTAAATCTTATTCCATAAATCATCGTCTTGCTGGTCCCACTAATTATGCACTTGGTTAACATTTACGAGATGCCGAGCATGCAGAAAACTCAAAGTACATTTTTAAAACTAAACTTCAATGAGGCAGCAGTAATTCTAAAACTGGGAGAAAATAAATTCTTTACAAAGAGTCACTGGTGTCTTATTATTTTCTCATTGGCCATTTTGCCTCTGAGCCCTGTGTTTCCACATGGCACAGGTTCCCACCTCTACTATGTTAGAGCTAATTTTGTGCAGTCTGTGACACTCTCTGCAATTTCCATTGGCCTGAACTCAGTCAGATCAATGTAGGGCCTAAGATGGTGAATGTGGCACAAGGCCAGGTTGGAGAATAGAACAGTGCAAGGGTATCCAAATGGGTCACTTCTCCACTTTGTACAAAATTATTCCAATGTGGGAAGCTTCTTGAGTCCCTTTGTGTGATTCACAGGAGTCCCATTCGGGTTTTTGGAGAGCTAGTGTTGTTTCCTTATAGATCGGGATGGGAAAGGGGGCCTTTAAAGGGGCACATGGCTGAATGCCTGTTTTGAACACTTGATTTATGTGCACTTACTAAGAGCCAGTCTGTTTAGTAAGTGTTCTGTGTATGAGAGAGCGAGAGAGAGAGAGAGAGAGAGAGAGAGAGAGAGAGAGAGAGAGAGATTATGTCCCCAAACACAGTTAGTAATAGACAACAGTTATCTCCCTGTAAAAAAATAAAAACATAAAAAGATTTAAAGAACCCAGACAGTTCACTGAAGAGTTATCTGTAAGAATCAAAAGCATTGTTTCTTTCTTTCTTAGCGTTATCATTTTTATTCAATGTATATTTTCATTTTGAAGTAAATGTCTCAGTTCCCATGGTGAAATTTGCTCTCTGGGATAGTGAGCAAATTTATGAAACAAGCAAAGTGACAGAGTCTAATGCAAAGTCAGAGCTCAAAAAAAGGCTAATACCAGTTTAAAGCGTTTGACTTAAAAATTATTTAATAGTGACTAAGAGTATTATGTGTATTCCTTATACTGTATATACTGTATTATGCCACTTGCAATTAGATATGCAAAAATTGTATATGGTATGAATATACAAAGTTGACCCATATTAAAATCACTTTTATAGTTGAGAATTTTTTTTTTTTTTTGAAAAAGCAAACATAGTGGGAGCCAATTTATCCTTACAGTATATACAATACTAATACAAATACAAATCTGCTCTTTGATTTTCACCCAACATTGAGGTAAAAGTATGTAATTCATTGCATTAAACCTTACACTGAACATTGAGTCTATTAACAAATTCCATTTGTGACCATGAGCGCAATACTGTGATCCATCACAGCTTGCTTGACTGGTTCTAGGCAGCGATCGAAGCCTTCAATCAATGACTCTGAATGTGAACTTTTGTCCAACAATTTAGCTGCACAGCTTGCTTATGTGCCACTGTAGGCAGTTCAGAGGGTACAGAAGAGCCTGAACTAAAGAGACATTTTCTCCCAAAAATATTTTCCCCTTGTTCTACAATTATCTGGCTCATCTGGGTGAAGGTAATTCTCACTTAAATGTCAGACTTCATTGATTCAAACAATCATGTGTGGGCTCCTTTTTGTCATTTTAGACCACTGATACTGTAAGAAGGGTATTGATGCTGAGTGTACAATGGGCTATTACTGCTGTCAGATTAGATCTGCACACAATTGAATAAGCCTTTATACACATATACACAACATGAAAGAGTTGGTGTGACAAGAGCACGAGTTCAATGTTGAATAAAAACTGAAGAACTTTTTATCCTCTCATCAAGCAACTATGTGTGATGGATGATACAGTTTTTTCTATAACATAAATTATGTGATCTTTGTCTATAATTCTGGTTTAAAATATATGCATATTTCAATTATTACATTACATTTTGGTTTTATTAAATATTATTAATGCTTTTGCAATAATCATATACAACATTTAAAAAAAAATATTACATTTGAAAATTAGCAGAAAAGCAAATGTTATGGGTGGAATACAAATTACAATTATTCATATCTACACAAAGATAAATCAAACTTAGTTACAATATCCAATAATACAGTTTGTGTAAAATAATAATCAATGTGATTAGTGTGATTGTTAAATATTACATATAAGCTACTTTCTCTGTCTCTATGTTTCATCCTGTTTACTACTTGCTTTGTTCTTTACAGGCTGTTTTTATCTATGATGTTTACTGGGTGCAGACTAACATTTTATATGACCTGACAGTGTCTTTCCCCCCCTTTTTACATACATTCTAGCCTTCAGTTATATCCTCCACTTGGTCCGAAAAGCAAGATGTATTTTAACCATCAAAAAACTTGCCAAAGAAACTACACACCGAATGCCATCCCTCTCCACAGTAGCTTGTGGCAGGCTCCATGTCTGAGAATCCATCATTCACCATTCCCTCATCTTCTTCTCCCTTCACCTCCTCTTCATTCTCTTTCTCTACTTCCTTTCCTTTTCTTGTCGGAATGTCTGTTTTCTGTTTGTTCTCTTCTCTCATTCCCTTGCTCACATGCGTGGTCGTTTCCTCCACGCTTCTCTCTGTGAGTTTCATGTGAGACGCACTGGGTGCTTTCTTACACAGGCGAGTTTTCAGGACTTTCTCACCCTCACAAGCGTTCTTGCGTTTCTTCAGTTTGCTCACCACCTGTTTCCAATACTGGGAGGACTGAGTGCTATACACAGAGCATTCCTGAGGTGTTCCAGCAAACTGGCAAGTGTAGGGAGTTGTGAGCCCCTCCTTCGCACGGGGGGAGCAGCTCACCTGGAGCAGTATGTTGGCTCCTCTTTCCAGCATCTCCCAGGTGCAGCGATGCCCATCCTTAGTACTCAGCTTACCTGATTCCAGTGAGGCTTTGACTGGCGTAGTGTCTGACCCTGTCACTGCATCTGATGGCTGCTTGGACTTCTTTTTCGCCTCAGAGAATGACAGGAGGAAGAGGAGGGAAAAGATGAAGAGCAGACTCCGCCCATGCATGGCTGTATAGATGAGGGTTATAGAATAAGAAACCCTGGTTTAGGATACACACAGCACCCTCAGAACAGAGAAGAGACACAAACACCTGCAGAGATGGGGAGAAAAACTAATTAATGCATGAGGGAGATGGCTGGAGCTTTAATATTTTAAACATAGAAGTGAACATGTTGTACAAAATTATATTAAATGTATTCCTCATTATTTTTTATCTGCAGACAATAGTCAATAAATTACAAAAGTAATACACAGCAGTGTACTAGCATTAAAAACCAACCTCTAAGTTTGGCTATGGCGTGTGTATTCATCCATTTATCAGGACAAAGGCCTGAAGAAACACCATATTCAAATCCCACTCTCTTCAGCCCTCCTCAAAAACAATAATAGGCAGAAACAATCATGGATATGATGTGTATTTTCCCTCTATTTGTGCCACTTATCCAACTGTTTTTGCAAACAGACCTCTAAAGTTTAATATTTAGCATTTCTCTCAGTGCATTTTACTTACCAAGGCGAGTATTCCTTCAGGACTGCGAGGGAGAGAAGTCTGTAGAGAAGGATAAGAAAAGAGGGGGGACAAATAAAGGACGGAATCGAGGGATAAAGAAAGAGTTTTTTGTGGGGTGGGGGTGGGGGGCATCAATAGGGTATACAAAACCTCCCAGAATCTGGCCCCTCCCACCTCGCCTGAAGACAAATTGACACCCCTCACCCCATACCTTCCCTACTCTCTTTTGTCTTCTCCCACTCACTCTTTTACTTTCTCTCGCTCCTTTCTTTCTGAAGGACTCTGTGTTCTAAAAACATGAATTAACAGAAACTGGAAAATTGTTTTTAAAGATAATAATTGGAACACTTTCAAAGAAGAATGTGTTTGGGAATCTGTTAATTATTATGATGTTAAAAGACATCAAACAACATTGTATGTTTCCTTTTTTGAATTCCCACTATCTTGGGATGAGTGAGCACTCTGAAATTCCCAGAGGATGCATATTATTCTTTCATACAGTTTCCGAAACAACAAAAACAAAACAAAAAACAACAACACTGGAGTTAGGAGTGTGTACACGCGCATTTTTGTTATCTGCTTACGTACATTTGTTAAAACGCTCTATAATCCTGCATCCTAAACCATCCCTGTGGCCGTGTCATGGTCTGCTCTGTTTCTGCTTTGTTCATTCAAAATTTTGATAAAGTCAATTTTGTATCCATACCAACCGAACCCCAGCTGCTGACCCACAGCAGACACTAGTAAGTCATACAGCCCAGTTGTCTTGCTCTGAGCCTCACAAGCAGTTTGGATTCTTTCCAAACGCTGAATGCGTCAGGAGCTTTGGGAATTACATGTTGAACTCAGAGTGAAATTGCTGGACATAGCAGTTATGTGCACCAAATTGTATCTTAAGGGATACGCATTAACAAAAGGAGGCTGCTACAGTTTACTGAATCAAAGAAAGGAAAAAGCTGAAACCTTCTGCATTTCTTTTTATTTTAAGGGCTGAATAGGCTGCAGTGCACCACCTTTGCTGAACCTAAATTTTGTTAAATTATATAAAATAAATAATATAAAATGTCTAAGTAAAATTTTTATGCAGTGTGCTTCAGTAGCCTTCTCATGGTTAAGTGACTCATGAATGCCACTGAGAAGAAAACAACATTTTGGGTATGAAATACTCTGCATAGTTCATATTGAAGATTAGGAAAAATGGTTTGAATTGTGGATGACAAGAATGTGAGGCATCACATTCCAAACTATTTGTTCTTGTTCAGTGTCTGGAAGAACTTGTAGGTTTTCAGTAGGGTGGATTTTCAGCACTCTATCATGACCATAGCATCCCTCTGCTGTTGGTGGAGATGTGCTCTGTAAGGGTGTATTCAGGTAAATTGGGCATTTTTGGGGGGGGGACTGAGATAAACAAGTGGATCTGTTTGAATAAATTCACCCAATTACTGTGTGAATGTGGGTTTAATTAGCTAGAGTTTGGAGACAAATTACCAGATGACGTAAGCCAAATCTGACAAAAAAATCCCCTAAAGTACTCTCTATATACTGTATATATACAGTATATATATATATATATATATATATATATATATATATACACTGTACACAGTTTGGAATAATGTACAGATTTTGCTGAAAACAATTTATTTATTTTTTTTGTGATTTTGCTATCACAAAGTATAGTCAGGACATTACTGATGTAAAAAACAGCACCATCACTATTTGAAAAAAATAATTTTTGATCAACTCTAGACAGGTGCCATTTCCAGCAGCCATCACTCCAACACCTTATCCTTGACGAATCATGCTAAATTGTTAATTTGGTACTATAAAATCAGTTGCCATTATACAGTATCAAACCCTGCTGAAAGCTATTTGGTTAAATGAATCTTAACGTTGTATTTGTGTTGTTTTTGAGTTGCCACAGTATGAGATTTTAGGTAAAAAATGGCAAAAAAGAAACAGCTTTCTCTAAAACTTCATCAGTCAATCATTGTTTTGAGACATGAAGGCTATACAATGTTTGAAATTGCCAAAAAAACAGAAGATTTCATACAAAGGAGTGCATTACAGTCTTCAAAGACAAAGGACAACTGGCACTAACAAGGAGGATAAGTACATCAGAGTCTCTAGTTTGAGAAATAGATGCTTCACTTTTGTGGAATCAGCTAGGGTTTAAGCACAACAACTAATTTTCCCTTATGACTCCTTACATTTGACATTGCGTTTGTTAACGCATATGGGGAGTGTCCTTCCGCATTACCTAGTTGTAAGCTCTCTACAATAATGGCAATATTCTAATACTGGCTATGGTGTTAAAGTCCTGCCCTTTTAGGTGCAAAGCTGTTTGCTATGAAAGCAGGCGTGCAAAAACATTCCTCAGAATTTTCTTCCTTCAAGACATTGATTCATCTCTTGTCTAGAAGCCCTCTACTGCTTCGACATCGACTACACAAGTCAGCGGGTGGTATCTTCACGGCAACGAGAAGACTCTTCGCTCCCCTGCAATGTTCCGGCGAAGATCACTCTGCCTCGTCGCTTGATGTTTTGCTAGTTAATGGGCCGCTTCAGCATCCTGATTCCCCACAGCACTTCGGCAGTAGTTGTGTATCCTTTTATTGTGTATTGTTATATTGTGTGTGTGTATATGTATATATACATATATAAAATCAATATATATATACGTGTTCGCATCTTTTTAAAGATGACGTTCCATAAGTGTTCCTTGTGTGAGAGGCACATCCTGCCATCAGATCAGCATGACTGCATTCAATGTCTAGGCCACGCCCACACCGAGTCAGTTCCCATGGAGACAGACTGCCCTCAATGTGAGGGCATGAGTCTCAAGATGCTTCGCACTTGAATCACCCTCGTTCTGAGAGATGATTCATCCTCCCGCACTCTCCCACCCGTTTGGTCTGTGACACCTGAGGGATCACACGAGGAGGCACGGTGGGGCCGCGAGGTCGAGCAGGATAAATATGTGGTGGTCCTGGTGCCGGCACATGACCTGTGAGCCCCTCAATCTCCTTGTAACATGTCTATGCTGATACATTATATGCCGAAAGAGGCGGTAGCCACACATATCTGCCCGACGAGTAGCTGGCCATGGAACTCACACCCCGTTCATCTTTCTAAGCTGTGTCGACTAACATCCGCACTGAATGGAACAGCATAATTAGCGGCAGGTCAAACTGGTTCAGCACACAACACAATGACGGTGCACCAAGACTTCCAAGCTAAGCTCCTCAAACAAATGGACAAGCAAGGCTACAATCCAGAGACGTTCAAAGAGCTCTGAAGAAAGATCTTCTCTTTCAATCACAAGGCATGGTTTGGCATCCCCAGCCAGAGCTGTGAAGCCTACACTTGTGGCCTTTGAACGGAGCACGCTCAACTTGCCAGAATTGATGCATTCATTCATGAACACCATTTTACAGGCCAGAACGCCATTCACAAGATGCCTCTACACACTAAAATGGAATGTGTTCACTGATTGATGTCTTTCACATGGCAAAGACCCAGTACCTGCCTCATGCATGAAATTCACATATTCCTTCAAGAGTGATTAGATGCAAGACCCACTCCGTAAATGCTCAAAATGTATATGCCGACTACATCCGTGTATCACGGACCTGAAGCCAGCGCCACTATAGGCAAACACTATAGGCAAACATGATTCAATTCCTTAGAGGAGCAAAATGATTAAATCCACCTCGGCCAGTTACAGTCCTAACTTGGGACCTAACTTTGGTCCTAAAAGCACTCGCAGGGCCCCCCTTCGAGCCTTTGGACTCTGTTGATTTGTGCATGTTCTCCATTAAGTCCGCATTACTGTTGGCTCTGCCCTCAGTAATATGGGTCAATGACTTACATGCACTATCAACTGACAATTTATGACAATCCCGGTCTTTCAAAGCCACTGTCAAACCCAGAAAAGGCTATGTGCCTAAGGTTCTAACCACTGCCTTCAGAGCACAGGGGGTTAATCTTCAAGCCTTCTTCCCCCTCCATTTAATTCAGATGAGGAACAATCCTTGCATTTATTATGCCCTGTGTGGGTGCTACATGTATACGTCGAGTGCACATGCCAGTTCAGACTGTCTGATCAGCTCTTTGTATGCTATGGAGGATGCACAAAAGGAATGTCTGTCTCCAAGTAAAGACTTTCTCACTGGATCGTTGAGGCGATTGCCTGGCTTATGAGTCGCAGGGTAAGATTTGCCCAATTGGTGTTAAAGCATGCTCAATTAGAGGCATGACCTCCACATGGGCATGGAATAATGTACAGATTTAGCGCTTATGGAAATAAATTAGTACTTTATTAGTGGTATCCAACTGATCACAATGTATAGTCAGGACATTAATTAAACTACTTCCTCCACGTGCAGCAATGACAGCTTTGCAGATCCTTGGCATTCTAGCTGTCAGTTTGTCCAAATACTCAGGTGACAATTCACCCCACACTTCCTGTAGCACTTGCCATAGATGTGGCTATCTTGTCGGGCACTTCTCACACACCTAACAGTCTAGCTGATCCCACAAAAGCTCAATGGGGTTAAGACCCATAAAGCTCTTTTCCAATTATCTGTTGTCCAATGTCTGTTTCATAGCCCACTCTAAACATTTTTTTGTATTTCTGTTTCAAAAGTGTCTTCTTCTTTGAAATTCTTCCCATAAGGCTCTCTTCTTCTCTTTACTGTTGTACATGGAACTGGTGTTGAATGGGTAGAATTCAATGAAGCTGTCAGCTGAAGACATGTGAGGCATCTATTTCTCAAACTAGAGACTCTGAACTTGTTTAGTTGTACATCTGACCTCCCACATCTCTTTCTGTCTTTGTTAGAGCCAGATGTCCTTTGTCTTTGAAGACTGTCAGAAAATTCTGAGGAATGGTGTTTGCACACCTGCTTTTATAACGAACAGCTTTGCGTCTAAAGGGGTGGGACTCAAACACCATAGTCAATATTAGAATATAGGCGTTATTGTAGATAGGTTTTAACAAGGTTGTGTGGAACTCCACATGCCGAAGTATCCTTGGGCAAGACACTGAACCCAGGGTAGCAGGCTAGCGCCTTGCATGGCAGCTCTGCCGTCATTGGTGTGTGAATTGGTGTGTGAAAGCGTGAATGAGATGCAGTGAAAAGCGCTTTGAATACCGCTAAGGTTAAAAAGGTGCAATATAAGTGCAGACCATTTACGTACGTTACCGAGACGTTCTTCCACAACATATTTGTGCAACAAAATGTGAGTGGAGACAAAAACTAAAGAGTTTTGGGGCATTTTGCAGTATATTCATGGGACGTGATTATTCTTAACGTCCACAATTATTCTTAATGTGTGAAGATGTTAAAACAGATGCATAACATGTACAAAGTGATTTGGGGTTTCATGGCCTTTAAAAAAATGGCAGAAACCCACAAGTTGGGCAGCTCTTTTTAACTGTGAGTGCTTTATATATAAACCCAACAGATCACTCAGATCATTAGGATCACATCAGCTAGAAATACCAATGTTCACTCTAAGCAAGGAGAGTCTGCTTTTAGCTATTATGCCAGCCGCAGCTGGAACCAGCTTCCAGAAGAGATCAGATGTGCTCCTACAGTAGTCACATTCAAATCCAGACTCAAAACACATCTGTTTAGCTGTGCATTTACTCAATGAGCACTGTGCCACTGTGTGTCAAACAGTTTGTAATGTATTTTATTTTATTTTATTTATTTTATATATATATTTTTTATTCTTATTTTAATCTCTTCTATGTAAAGCACTTTGAATTACCATTGTGTATGAAATGTGCTGTATAAATAAACTTGCCTTGCCTTTACATAACAAACGTTTACATAACAATTTTTTTCCCCTTGTGGTTAAACTGTACTTGTTTAACAAAAGCAGAGTACATAATTTCCATGGTTGTTGTCACTTTATGTCATACATTTTAGGTCATGGATGGGTCAATGCCCACTTTACAGTATGAAGTATGTCTGGGTATGTTTTCATACTCACCTGTATACCTAAAGTATGTACTTTATTACAGTAATGGCAGAGAAGGTGCTCGTCATCAAATACACTACATACTTGGGGCGGCTGTAGCTCAGGTGGTAGAGTGGGTTGGCCACTAATTGCAGGGTTGGTGGTTCGACCCTGCAATTAGTGGCCAAGTTGGTGGTTCAGGCTAGCGCCTTGCATGGCAGCTCTGCCGCCATTGGTGTATGAATGTGTGTGAATGAGTCACAGTGTAAAGCGCTTTGAATACTGTTGGTTAAAAAGGTGCTATATAAGTGCAGCCCATTTGCAATATGTGAATTTGGAGGCAGCTAATGATGCCCATTTAGATAGCTGGTTTTGCCAGGTAATCTGCAAAAATATTCCATATGGGTTTATTAAGTCTGAAAATATTATTATTTTTGACTGATTCAACAACAATAACACAACAAAAAATATTTTTAAGGGTCCTATCAGGTAACTGCACGTTTTCACTTTATAGAGTGCAGGAGGATTAGGAATTGTCAAAAGTGCTTCTTCTTCAAATAACAATGAAAATATAATTGACTACATCAATAACTGCCTGTATTTTGATTCGGTAACAACAGCTGAATTCATAATTTCTGCTGTCGTTAAGAGGTCAAAATACTGGGCATAAAATGAGTTGAGAGCTTCCAACACCTGTCATCATCCATAGTAGAAATTCAGCCAATTCCTTTTCATATTAATGACATTCAGACACTTTTCTCCTCTCTCATGTAATGTCAAAGTTCTTGCTTCTCTTATCCCTAGACGACTGATGATATGTGAGATAATCGTCTTCAGCAAGCAGCTGATGACACTACACGAGTCCTTGATGAGGAACAGCGTTTCTTCAATACCCTGTCCAAGTTTATCTGATGTGCGTTTGTGCAATCAGTGAGCACAGCGGCCATCCAGCCCCATCAATGTTGATTACCGAACAGGCGAGATGCACCCCATGTTGACCTTGTGGGCCGCTAATGACAGGGGAGAATCTAATTGTGAATCAGACGAACGCTGAGCCACTCTGGACATCTGCAGTCTGTCAAACAACATCTGAATGCGTGGAATTCAGAATTTGAAGTCCATCCTATGCGGTGTAAATAATAAAATAACAATAAAAAAATAATAAAAACAATCGCCCTATGAATGTGGTCACCATGACAACACCCTACTTAACCAGAACTTCACTTGAAAGTGAGAGATAGAGATGTGTGGAGTCAGGGAAGGTACTTTAGGCCATCACCTAGTCAAGATGCAATGTGGAGTATTGCTGTGAAGATGGTTAGGTTATGTCTAGAATTCCAATTAGAGAATGTTTCAGATGTTTTGTGTGGCCTAATTTTGTTTACGAAGTCTAAAAAATACCTCTTGAGAATAAAAAATCAAGAGCTTTATTATAGATTCTTCATTCAGTTAACCTTAAATTCCACATTCCTGTGTGTATAGAGGTTTCTGCTTTTAATGAACATAAAGGAAATCAATTTAGTCCTTCACTGTGATTCTCAATATACAATTTAATTTTGACAATCTCAAGGGCATATAGCATCCTATTTTTTTCTCCATTTCACTCTCTTCACTGCTGTCATATAGTGTGTGTAAAAAAAAAATACAAAAAAAAAATATATATATATATATATATATATATATATATATATATATATATATATATATATTCTGCCTGATGCAAAAGAAAGTTTGTATAACAAACTAAGCATTGTTGAGATGTGTTGACAGTCTTTATATACAGTGGATATAAAAAGTCTACACACCCCTGTTAAAATGCTAGGTTTTTGTGATGTAAAAGATTAAGACAAAGATAAATCACTTTTTCCACTTTTAATGTGACCTATAACGTGAACAATTCAATTGAAAAACAAACTGAAATCTTCATAGGGGAAAAATGAAAATGAAAAACCTTACAATAACCTGGTTGCATAAGTGTGTACACCCTCTTATAACTGGGGATGTGGCTGTGTTCAGAATTAACCAATCACATTCAAACTCATGTTAAATAGACGTCATTACACACCTGCCATTATTTAAAGTGACTCTGATTAATCACAAATAAAGTTCAGCTGTTCTTGTAGGATTTTCTTAGTTGCATCTCAGATCAAAAGCCATGGTCTGCAGAGAGCTTTCAAAGCATCAGAGGGACCTCATTGTTGAAAGATATCAGTCAGGAGAAGGGTACAAAAGAATTTCCAAAGCATTAGATATACCATGGAACACAGTGAAGACCGTCATCATCAAGTGGAGAAAATATGGCACAACAGAGACATTACCAAGAACTGGGCGTCCCTCTAAAATTGATGAAAAGATGAGAAGAAACCTGGTCAGGGAGGCTTCCAAGAGGCCTATAGCAACAAGTCTCCCAAAAGCATGTGGGAAAATGTGTTATGGTCTGATGAAACCAAGGTTGAACTTTTTGACCATAATTCCAAAAGGTATGTTTGGTGCAAAAACAACACTGCACATCACCCAAAGAACACCATACCCACAGTGAAGCATGGTGGTGGCAGCATCATGCTTTGGGGCTGTCTTTCTTCAGCTGGAACCGGGGCCTTAGTCAGGGTGGAGGGAATTATGAACAGTTCCAAATACCAGGCAATTTTGGCACAAAACCTTGAGGTGTCCGTTAGAAAGCTGAAGAGGAAGTTCACCTTTCAGCACGACAATGACCCAAAGCACACATCCAAATCCACAATAGCATGGCTTCACCAGAAGAAGATAAACATTTTGGAATGTCTCAGCCAGAGCCCAGACCTGAATCCAATTGAACATCTGTGGGGTGATCTGAAGAGGGCTGTGCACAGGAGATGTCCTCGCAATCTGACAGATTTGGAGCACTTTTGCAAAGAAGAGTGGGCAAACTACTAATAGACTCCTACCCAAAAAGACTGTGTAAATAAAATCAAAAGGTGCTTCAACAAAGTATTAGTTTAAGGGTGTGCACACTTATGCAACCAAGTTATTGTGAGTTTTTTTTATTTTTCCCCCTCAAAGATTTCAGTTTGTTTTTCAATTGAATTGTTCACGTTATAGGTCACATTAAAGGTGGAAAAAGTTTTGACATGATTTATCTTTGTCTCATTCTTTTACATCACAAGAACCAGACATTTTAATAGAGGTGTGTAGACTTTTTATATCCATTGTAAATGTTTAGTAGCCCTATCTTTTATATTATGTTTATCTGCAGTTTTTTTTTTTTTTTAAGTTTGAAGAGAAGTTGCACATGAGGAAAATTATGAGACACTGTTTTCTGAGGTACTTTGACAGATGATTGCATAATTCTGATTATTTAAATTTTATCAGTAAAGAAATTCATGAAGTCGTTACTCTTGTGCTGCGACAGAATATCTGGTTATGTTGATGCTTTATTCCTAACCAATTTAGCCACTGAATGCCACACAAGAAACCTGTGAGGATTTTATACAATTCTTTATTCGCAAAGTGGATCAGATTAAAGGTTTAATTATGCCTTCACATGTTCATCAGCTACTAATTTTTAGGCTGTCCAGTTCATTGAATCACTTTGAACCAGTCTCAACAGTGCAGGTATCTGATATAGCTCTGAGGATGAAGTGTTCCAGTTGCAAGCTGGAGGTTTTGTCCCCACGTCTTTCTAAAGATGTTTTTACAACAATTGGTTCCAGAGTGACAGCAATTATAAACAGTTAATTAGCATATGATGTTGTTCTAAGCTGTCTTAAACATGCTATTGTACATCCTCTGCTAAAAAAACTTCTTTAGATCCAGCAGTTCACATTAATTATATACCAATCTCAAAACTGCCTTTCATTTCCAAGATTTTAGAGAGAGTGGTCTACACACTGCTCTATTCCTACTTAAATAAGTTCAACATCTTAGATAAATTTCAAGCAGGCTTCAGATCTCCACACAGTACTGAATCTGCACTGTTGAATGTAACTAATGGTATTTTACTTTCCTTGGATTCAGGCTCACACGTGGTTTTAATTTTGTTGGATCTCAGTGCCACATTTGACACTATTGATCATGATATTCTTTTAGATCATCTGCAGTATATGGTTGGCATTCAGGGCACAGCCCTTCAGTGGTTTGCCTCTTATTTGAAAGGAAGAATGTTTTATATTAATTTAGAAAACTTCTCCTCTACATCGGCTCCTCTATGATGTGGGGTCCCTCAAGGGTCGATTCTAGGACCCTTACTTTTCTTCGTGTACATGCACCCACTGGCCTCAATTTTTCAGAGATATGGCATGTCTTATCATTGCTATGCTGACAAAACTCAATTTTATTTTCCAGCATGCTTGGACAAAAAAATCATCAATAGATTATGCCCTAAATTGCTTTGCTGACAATTTCTTACAGTTAAATGAGAGCAAATCTGAAGTCCTGATTCTCAGCCCCTCCAAGTCCTCTTTACCTGGACTGGTCGACCAGCTAGATCCGCTATCGTTAAATGTGCAAGATCATGAAAGGAGCTTTGGAGTGATCTTGGACTCATCAGTGCTGTTGTTAAGAGCAGCTGTTTCCGTCTGAGATCAATTGCAAAAGTAAAACACTTTCTCTATAAATCAGATCTAGAAATTGTGATTCACTCGCTAATATCGTCAAGGTTCGATTACTGCAACTCACTGTATACCGGAATGCCTCAAATGCTTTATTCCCTTCACAGTAGGTCTAGAATGCGGCCGCTAGGCTCCTTACAGGGTCTAGAAAGTTTAAAAATTGTTTACAAAATCCTGCCTCCGGACCCCCTGGTGTATGCAGCATACCCTTGGCTGAGAATCACTTATTTAGAATAACACAGTAGATTACAGAATGAACTGTAACATGGTCATGACATTGCAGTTGTTATGAAATATACTCTGTTTATTGTGATAAAAATAAGAAGGTACACATGTCACACAATGTATATGTTCACAAAGAAGGGACTTTGTGTTTTCATTGACAATGGCCTTAGGGAAAATGTATGTATTGAAAAAGAAATTATGTGTCAAATTCTGTAGCTTAGTTGAGCTGATTAAAAATCCATCTGTCATTAGTCTCTTGAATGTCAGATCAATGATGGGAGTAATTATTAACCATCTCAGATTAAAGAATTGATCACCCACCAATTAGTAGTACCCCTTGAAGACCTAATCAATTATCAACTAGATTATTGCGTTAGTATGCTCTACCTTACCTGCTTGCATCTGTTACAGAATCTCTTGAAACCATCAAAATAGTGCAGTTAAACATGTACCTTTGAAAAGGGCTTGCAGAAGTCCCAGTAGATTCGGCAAAAACAGATTCAAGAAAGCTTTTAAAGCTTTGTAACCAAGGAGTACCTGTAAAACATGATCCATCTGACAATCAAGGGCAGTTGGTATTAACATCATCCATTGGCTAGAATCTGTAGTGTCGCTCTCACTACAAGAGGTCCTGCAAATGTATTCTTCTGTTTTAGCTAAAAATGGCATCACTTCCTGCAAAACAACAGAAATCCTGTTCTGCAGATATCATGTCTTCTGTTTTTTTGAACTTCCAAGTGCTGTACAAAACCTTTTCTAAAAAGCTTTGTAGCATCACAACTATCACACAGTGTGCAATAGCCCACCAAACTGGAGACTGCTGTCAAATCAATTCTAATCAAGTTGAAAACACAAAACAGACTCCACTTAAGCTTTGTGCATCTGATTTACTGTGCATTATTGCCACTAGAAGAAGTGTCTCTTAAGACAAAAGGAATGCTTTCTCAGCATCTGAAAGCATCACTGGCACTGAGGTACACACTTTATTCATGAGATCATATAGTTTTACAAGAACTATAATATGAACTTGTCTTGATTTGCAGCTAATAAACCATTCTTGCGGAAATACTACAATTTTAGGAGATTACAGAATGCCCAAATCCATAACGCATACAGTGACAACCAGTGGCAGAAAATCATATGCTGTAATAAGTGCAAAATATAAAATTAATGGTTCACACAGATGAGTCTCATAGTGAAAACGTGACTCTATATACATTTTTGCAAAACTTGTTATATGTGTCTCCAGGTACAATTCCCTGCAGTTTCCAGGTGAAATGAACACAAGAGGCGCTACAACAACTGTGTGTTTTATCCAATTTCACTCAAATCATGATTTTAAAAGATGAAATGACTTTATAAATGCTTATTAATCTCTCAATTACTCAGAACCTGCTATTTTAAATATTTACATAATTTTACTGAAACACATCTTTTGAAAAACAATACATTTTAATGCCTATATTACAGACCCACGTGCATACAGTATATACAACATAAAGAACTTGGATGGAAGCCCACCTGAGAGGGCATTGGGCTTAGAGTCGAAGGACCGTGGTTCAATTTCAGCCATGAACTCAAGCTGACACGTGATAAGACAAAGTCATAGAAGCGACACAATATGGTGTGGTTGCTTAAGAAATTGTGCTTTTAAATAAGGATGTATTTTTAATGCCTCATATATATTTAGAAAAACGAATGGTTAGGTTTAGGGGTTGATTTGGTAAGGATGTCTATTTTATAATTCTCATTTGTATTTTATTGTTCATCTAAATAGGTAGCGGCATAATCAGCATAAGGATTCTGTCCGTGAGCCGGGGCCCCAAACAAATTGAACGGAAGTGTCATGAATTGGTGTAATCCAAACGGTGTGGAAAATGCTATCTTTTCACAGGACATGGGAGTTAAGGTGATCTGCCAAAATCCCTTCGTCAAATCCAGTGTCGAATAAAAGCAAGCCACGCCTAACCGATCAAGCAGCTCGTCAATCCGTGGCATCGGGTGTGGATCAAATTTAGACACCGCATTGACTTTTCTATAATCCACACAGAACCGGTCCGAGCCGCTGCTCTTAGGAACCAGAACCACAAGGCTGGCCCAGTCACAGTAGGATTCTTCTATTACCCCCATATCCAGCATGGGTATGGGGGTAATTGTGCTCGGGTAATCGGTAAGGATGGCTACGTACCACTACCATTTGGGGTCATTGCGATATGCTGCTCTATAAGATTCGTATGGCTGGGAAGAGGCGATAGCACTTGGAGAATTTTCCTTGCAACCTAGCAACCTGATTGTCTTGGGATGGTGAGAGGTGGTCAAATCCGGGAACCACACCAGAACCACCATCGCCAAAGTTACGGGGACCATAATTGAACCAAACCTTGGGGAATGGAGGTTTGATTACAACCTGAATCCAACAAGACTCCGGTACACTCCTGCACAATCAGGGGTGGCCTGTGGCGAGTCGGGGATCCGGACCAATGTCAACACCTCCAACATGGGGCATTGGTCTTGGAAGTGCCCAGGTTCCCCATAGCTCCAGCAGACCAGCCCAGACTTAATGCCCATACCCGCAGCAGCGGATTCACCAGCCTGTGGGGGAGAGCGGAGAAGGTTAGGGAAAACCAGTGGGTTCAAAAGGTCCACAGGACTGGGGAACCGGTTTTGGGAAAACAACTCCCCGTTACCGGGGAGTAGGAATATGATGGGGAAGAGGGAAGGGAGAGGAAGGAGAAAGAGAGAGACAGAAGACGAGGGCTCGCCGGTCTGCGGTTACGCCATCATATGGTCCTCAGCAAGTTGGACCGCCTCCTCCAGCGACACCGGGCGGTGCTCTGGACCCACTCTGCCATTCTTTTCGGTTGCGGGGCTATGAACTGTTCCAGTACCACCAGAACGAGCACTTCCTCTGCGTCGCATTCTTCAGCCAGCAGCCACCTTCGAAAGGTGTCAAAGAGCTGTTGGGCGAATGCGAACGGGCAACCATGCTTGCCAAGTGTCAGCGAGCAGAAGTTTTGGCAATGTTGCTCTGGGCTATGGCCTACCCGTTGCAGGATAGCTTTCTTCAGGTCCTTGTACACCAGGAGGTTGGCTGCAGGAAGTTGTTGGGCCACGAGTTGGGCTTCCCTAGACAATAGTGGCAGTAGGCGGGCCGCCCACTGGGTATTTGGCCACTTACATGCTCCAGCCGTCCACTCGAAGTTCTCAAGGAAATCCTCCGGTTCATCCTGAGGTCCCATCTTCACGAGCATGTCATGAGCCATGGCCCTTGGTGGGTCCGGGATCATGGCTTAAGACCCCTCCTGGTGTACCAATCTCTGTAGCACCTGCCGGTCCTCCGCTTCAGCCTAGGGAAGCACCTGGAACCGCTGCTCTTGTTCCACACACAGGTCAAGCAGAGCCTGGTTTTGTGATTGGTGGATGCCGGCGAGGGTCTTGAACACTTCGGCCAGCGTCGAAGACTCCATGACAGCATTTCTTCTTCCTTCTCCTGGGTTTTGGCACCACTGTGAAAGATATCTTGCACACTTGTGAATGAGGAAGTGGGGGTTAACTGTAAACGTAGGTCATTTATTGTCAACACCTTCCATTGTATACACACAAAATAATGCCTTTCAGCAGTACACCGAACACACACACACACACACACACACACACACACACACACACACACGCACACACACACAGCTTCGTGTATCTCTCCCTCTCTCCTCCGGTGGTCTGGACTGCACTTTTATCTCCAGCTCTCACTGAAACACAAAACTGCTGTTAGATATAATTTCCCACACGTGTAAATCCTTACCGCACTTCCTCTCTACAGACATCGCTCAGCTATACCCCCATCACCACAGTTAGGTTCAGGCAAAAGTTTTAGGTTAGGGAGGAATGTTTTAAAAAATATATATATAAAATTCACCTTAAAAACGTGTCTGAATACGACACCATTTTACTTGCTTCTGGCGCTCCTAGCTGGACATTTCACTGTAAAACTGCAGCCAAACAAGTTATACAGCAGGTCCATTTTGAATTGCAAAAATGTTGTCATGTTCACGTAAATTTCATGATACTAGGCTGCACAGGAAGTACATTAATGCCTGTCTGCATTCTTTTGTGATGTATATTGGAAAATGATATAACAAAATTTTATAGCATTTTAGTACCAAAAATGTATAATAAGGAAACATGTGGGCTCTTCACTTTAATAAATAAATATTGTTATTATGTCTTTATCTTTTATTATATAATAAATAATAATAATAATAATAATAAAGTAATTTATAAAAATATATTTGCCACCTTTTATTTTTACTAATGTATAATTAACTTGTTTTGAACATGGAGTGTGCTGTGTTATTGGTCCAGTCCACAGAAAAGGGGATTCATGAAGTCATCACAATTGTGTCTAGTAGAGTTACATTTAATTTCATTCTAGTTTCCCTGTTGCTTTAAAGGGATAGTTCACAAAAAAATTATAAAGAAAGAAATGAAGAAAGGTGAACAGATTTCTGAAATGAAATGAGGACAAATCGGATTTTATGTATTTTGACCATGGTGAATGTGGTAATGTGCTGAACTATGCACTGTAAAAAATTATTCTGGTTAAACTTTTCTTTTTTTTTTTATTAAGTAACCTGGTTACTTAATTTTGAAATAAAATTTGATAATAAAATAAAATAAAAAATTAATATTTTTGAATAAAAAGGAATAGTAAACTATTCCACTAACAATTAGTGGAAGTTTTATTATATTTATTATATCAGTGCATTGCCATTGATTCATTAGTTTACTCAGAAACACAGATGCTTAGGTTATCTTGAGAAATTAGTAACTCTAAGTTGATCTGGCAAAAATATAAAGTTAACAAATCATAGAAATATTTGTGGTATATCATGCTCTATTGAATACTGTAGCCTATGTCTCAATGAAATTCAAACATCGAGTTGATAGTATTTAGTGCTCTTCTGTCTCATCACTAAACAAACATGTATAAACAATGAGGAATTATTGCACCTGACTCCACAGCACAGGGGTCCTGCCCTTTGAGCATCTAATGTAATCATTTCATGGAATACAGTGAAGAATGTAAACATTTAGCATCTAAAACATTTTATCACATGACACAAATATATTCAATATTGTATAATAATGATAATTATAATGATTAATATAATACTATTTTACCTATTTGTTTGCTTATCTCATATGGACCTGTTTTTCTTAATTACCTTTTATTTTGATCAAGTCTTATGTATTGTGGTCCTCCTTTTCACTAGTTTCCCTGCAAGGTGCAAATCTATGCTGTAATGTACTGACTTACTCTACATTTCTTTGCAAATATTTCATTAGACATTTTTATTTTCCATGTTATTTATGTCATATTCTTATTTTAAAATAATTTGGGGCATAAGTTAATACAACAAATGTGTAAATATGTGAGAAGGTGCTTTCTTTAGTGTGTAAAAATTACTAGTGGAAGAGGGAGGGAGAGGAGGTGGTGGGCCAACAGCGCTGATATACACAACACACACTGATTAAAGATAAAATTCTTGATTTTATTGATTCATCTACTGCAATTAATTTGACTATTTTTCACCAGTATGTTATTGTTTGAGCAGTCTGTGAGGGAATTTCCGCATTATGAAGGCCAAACTTTCAGAAATACTTTACACTGTGCAATACAATCCTGCAGCAAATTCAGAACCTGTTATAAAATTCATAACAACATAAATAGCTAGTATGTGCCTTACTTTGAAGCTAATAACAATGATGATTAATTATCTTCAATTGCCTGGTCCAATTCTTAATGACAAAACTGGCCTGACCAAGTAAAGGTAGACAAATAAATTAAAACTGCTATAGCGAGCAGCCCCCTCTGTTGGTCAATATAAACAACATATGGTAGGCTTTGATAATTTGGCTTTCTTGTGTAATATTTCACTATGAACGCTGTCTTGAAGGCATGGGGACAGCTCCAGTCAGGGACAGGCCACCAAACACCAGGACTGTCCCTGGAAAACGGGGACATTTGGTCACTCTGAAATGAAGACACACTGTCCAAATAACCAATACTAAACAGAATTTTCTAGGGTGGCTTTAGGACAGCACTGTAAATAAAATCTGCATTAACCCAAAGGTCTGGTGCAGGTTATGAATGTTCCTTGCAGATTGCGCCACAATGTACTTGAAGAAACTTGGCTACTAAACTGCTGACTAATTAAAGAGCAAGAGTAGTGTTAAAAGTCGAATGATGATAATTACACACCCCCATCCACACACAAACACGACTTGATTATGCCAACAACAGTTCTCTGGGGGCAATAGCGCTGTTGTCATGGTTAAAAAGCTAATTAGTGAATGAAGCTGTAGATGCTTGCCGTTGCCTCCTTGCAGACGTAAATTATTGTATGACTGGTATGAGCAGGAAATTACAGTGTTTATAAACATTGTGTGTGGGTGTATATGTGTTTAACAGCCTTTGTTTTGTGTGTGTGTAAGTTTGTACACATGAAAACACACTTGGTGTAAAACAATCATGCTTGTCGTGACAATGATCATTTGTCAGCCTAGATTTGACAACTGGATTGTGATGGAGTAATGGAGTTACTTGTTCTCTCAGACAGTCACAAAATGATTTGTCTATATATAGAGAGAGGGTGATTATGGACATTGGATTGAAACGACCTAATATTAATAGGTAGTGAATAACAACTTAATGTGCAGAATTTAAGATTCAAAAACCCTTGTTATTAATGACACTTGTGCCCATTAAGTGAACTGCAGCTAGCTGCCCGTTGCTCGTGATCACACACTCCATAGGGACGCGAGCATCGACCAAAACAAAGAGGCTAAACGTGATTCACCGGCATCATGCTGACAGATGAGGCAGCATAATTAAAATGACACAGTTATGATTTTGTAACTAGAAACTTTGCGACTGCATATTATATTTGACTCTCCAGTGCTGGAACAGGGCTAAAGTGCGGATATAGTTCAGACTATGCGAGACTGTTGTTTGTAAGTAGTCACTTTTCTTTGCATGATACATTGACTGCCTTTATACAATAGCCTGTGTCGGTGTTAGCTAGCTAGCCAGCTTTATCAATAGTTGTTAGTTAAATTTGGTAGATGATGACAGTTGCTGTTTATAAAACAGACTGTACATTATATATATATGTTGAAACAATTCAGTATTGATGTGATTCCATCACAACTGTCATTTTGATATATCTATGCGCTGTTGTTTTATAATCATAGAATGTCATTATTTTCTGTATAACGAAGTTACGTTACACTAATGAATGGGTCTATTTGCATTATCTTGAACATTGTCGAGCATTCATTTAATGTATTATTGTAGTTTACCTTGCTGAATAATTACAGATAAACATTGACATTAACCTGACATTTAGCATAAAGAGAAGATCGTTTAAAGGCAAGATGAAGTTAGCTAAAATTACACAATCCTTATATCAATCCATATAGCACTATATTTCACATGCTTTGCAGTAATGTAAGCTTATCTGTCCAATAAGAAGAACGCCAATTCAGGGTCGTTTTTGATCCCCAAAATTGAACGAAGGTCCCTCTAGGAATCAAATGCCCTGCCAATGTTCACTCCAAGATCACATTCTCCATTTAGCCAGACGGGATTAAGTAGATAAATTTGGCTTACTCAGAGTTTGTGTCAGAGTTGGTGTTGTGCAGGGAGCCATCTTTAAGGTAGCATTACTTAAGTGTTGCAAACTGTCTGTTGACCCTGTTGAATAGCGGAAGCACTGAGGCAAGGCTCTCAGGAGTGCGCATAAACGTCACATCTCTCTGTCTAGTGTTTCATGTCCGGAGCATGGTTTCTGGATCCTGACTTCCCTGTTTGGTTCGGTTTTGGTCTGTGTCGGGATCCGGACACTCATGCTCCATAATCTGTCTGTCTTTGTGTCGGTCTCTTGCGACCAGGTTTGTGTGGGGCCAATTTCTCGCACAGGTGTCCTGTCTTGGTTTTGTCACCTGTTGCGTGAGTTGCATAGTGTTTGCCTTGTGATGTACGCTCAGGTTTTGTTTAGTGTGAAAATGCATTGCATTATTTGTTTGGCGCTGATATGCATTCTCTCATCTTGTTTGTCTATTGGCATGAGCGTATATTGCCTTATTTTCTTGCCGATGTGCATTCATGCCATTTGGTTTTTTTGTTGTCTTGTGAGAGCACGTGACTTTGTTTTGTTTCTGTACTGCCATGTGTCTCTCTGTCTTACGTCATACCCCGCCTCCTTGTTTGCCCATTATTAGTTAATTTGTTACACCTACCCTGCATTAACCTGTTTGATTTCCTTCCCTATTTTAGTCTCATCGTGTGTGCTGTCCAGTGCCAGTTCGTCTTGTGTGCTTGTGTATTCGGTCGGTTTGTTGGTTTGTTCCAGTCAGTCTTGTCCTGTCTTTGATTCTCCCATCCCTCTTCGGTCTGGTCGGTCCTAGTTCCCCATTACCCACACTGCGCTTGGGTCTTGAGGCTCTCTGATCCTGACAATCATAATGTTACAACTTTATTCTCAAACTATTACAGCTTTAATCTCATAATGTTTCAAATTTATTCTAGTAATTTTTACTTTATTTGCAAAATATTATGACTTTATTATCGAAATCTTTAGTTTTATTTAACGCTAATGCTAAAATTACTACTGCTACATCTACTACAATTCATTTTAATATTTTGAGCGCTTCATATCAGTATTCGTGCATAAGTGCTTTTAACATTTTTATTTACTTAAAATACTATTATTACACTTCTGCCAGTTTTGTGCAGAGATTTTATGCAATTGCCATAATATTGTCTCAAGTTTTATTTATGAAAGGAATAGTTTAACTAAAAAATATTTGTTTAGCATTCATTTAGTTAACTTCATCGAGTTATTTTAAACCTGTATGGCTTTCATCTGTCCATAGAACACAAAAGGAGATGTTAGACAGTATGAGAGCCTCAGTCCCCATTCACTTTAATTCATTGCATCTTTTTCACATCCAATGAAAGTGAAGCTGTCATTGTGCCTAACATCTCTTTTTGTGTTCCATAAAAGAAAAAAGTCATAAAGGTTTGGAACAAAATTAGTTTGAGTAAATTATGACAGAAATTTCATATTATGGCGAACTATCCCTTTAAATGCCTTTCTCACAGCTCAAGGTTGCTTGGATATTGTTCATATTAATAACAATACAACCATTATTACACTTCCACAAGTTGTATGCAGATATGTAATTCAACTTCCATAAAATAACTCTTGGAAAGCTTCTGCATACAATTCTGGTTATCATCGGTTCATAGCTTTACTGAATCTAATGCAATATGCTATTTTATTCACAAACATTTGTTTCTGTAGTTTCCATTTTTAGACAAAAACATTTGTTACAGTAAATGAGATTTCATGAACCAATTTTTTAAAGTCACATATATGCCTAGTTCTTTTTGTACAGTTTCCTGTGATGCAGCAGAACATTCATGCTGGTTCTTAAAGTATTTTGGCCCTAAGAAGACAATTTGTATAATTCATACCTCCAGATTCCAGAATAACAAATGTATTATTTGTATCCTTTGAGAGAAAAAAGATTTTCGACAAACAGTGCAGAAATTATCTCAAATGGGGGCACAAATCTTGTGTGTCTCAGGATTGGCACAGTTTGACAACTTGATTAAAAAAAGCCTCAAGACAATTGTGTTGTTTACTTTGCTTGGTCAGAGATGAGCTCTCTGGGGATAGTGTGCTTTGAATGTTTGTTTAGTGCAGTTCAGGTTAAAGGAAAATCAGGGTTGTGTGGTATTACAGTGGGGGAAAGTTTTTTGGTCATTAGATTAATGATCTTCACAACTGTAAGGGAGCTTTACAAAACCTGAATCAGGAATTCTGCTGTGTTGTTTAAGAATGCAGATTTTAATATAATTAAGATAATTTCAATGTTGGTGTCTTTTTTTTTTCTTGTTTGAGACAAGCGTCTCTCTCTCTCTCTCTATCTCAGTTTCAGTTAATGGTGCTTTATTGCCATGACAAATTCCCACAGTAATGGCACCTTAGCTCCATTCAAAGAAAATAGTGCAAATATAACAAATAAATTAAGAGTTTAACATTAATAACGTGAAAAATGACTTACAATTGAACTACCTCAAAGAGTTCTCATCATAAAATCGTCCACGTGCAGCAATGACAGCTTTGCAGATCCTTGACATTCTAGCTGTCAGTTTGTCCAGATACTCAGGTGACATTTCACCTCACACTTCCTGTAGCACTTGCCTTAGATGTGGTGGTCTTGCTGGCACTTCTCGTGTCTAGCTGATCCCGCAAAAGCTCAATGGGGTTAAGATCCATAACACTCTTTTCCAATTATCTGTTGTCCAATGTTTGTGTTTTTTTCCCCACTCTAACGTTTTCTTTTTGTATTTCTGTTTCAAAAGTGGCTTTATCTTTGAAATTCTTCCCATAAGATCTGCACCCCTGAGTCTTCTCTTTACTGTTGTACATGAAACTGGTGTTGAATGGGTAGAATTCAATGAAGCTGTCAGCTGAAGACATGTGAGGCATCTATTTCTCAAAATAGAGTCTCTGATGTACTTATCCTCTTGTTTAGTTGTACATCTGACCTCCCACATCTCTTTTGTCCTTGTTAGAGCCAGTTGTGCTTTGTCTTTAAAGGTTGTAGTGTACACATTTGTATGAAATCTTCAGTTTTATGGGGGGCAATTTCAAGCATTGTATAGCCTTCATTCCTCAAAACAATGATTGACATATGAGTATCTAGTCAAAGCTGTTTCTTTTTTTGCCATTTTTGACCCAATACTGACCTTAAGACATGCCAGTCTATTGCATACTGTGACAACTCAAAGACAAAGACAATGTTAAGCTTCATTTAACGAACCTAATAACTTTCAACTGTGTTTGATATAATGGCAAGTGATTTTCTAGTACCAAATTAGCAAGTTAGGTGTTGGAGTGATGGCTGCTGGAAATGGGACCTGTTTAGATTTGATCAAATATAACTTTTTTCAAATAGTGATGGTGCTGTTTTTTACATCAGTAACGTCCCTGACTATACTTTGTGATTAGTTGAATGCCACTTTCCAATTTTTCAGTTTGACCTATTTCCTTCTGAACAGCTAAATCTGTACATTATTCCAACTTTTTAGCCACCAGTGTAAAATAAGACAAAATAGGCTGAGTAATTGAAAGATCAAATGAATAACAGAACACAGAAAACAATATATATATATATATATATATATATATATATATATATATATATATATATATATATATATATATATATATATATTGTATGGGGGTATTGGTGGCATAAATACACAGTGGGGTATTTGACTATCTGTGCCACTCATCTTTCATACATAAAGTCACACATTCAATATTAATACATAGGTGAAATAATTTTCCACCTTTGTGCTGGACTTAATCGATTTCAGGATAGTTCAGATTAACACTGTTGGTGATTGCATGTGTGTCTGTTTCAACATGACTTCACTAGTCACCTTAATATGTATATTTTTATAGGTCATCAGTATGAGGTAATGTTGTGGTGACCCTGTATTTTCCCTTTACCAACACAAGATCAAACACAAAATTACAATTTCACACTGCTTTACCTTAACACAATATCCACTTGTTTTTATACATTGCCTATAAGGCCATTCAAATACTAATGTGTGACTTTGAGTTGAGCTATTGGTTGAGCTGTTTGTACAGCTATTGGAATTGTACTGACCCAACAAAAGAAACCTTTTTATGCTGGGCTATCATCATTTGCTAGATTTATTTTGAGTGTTCCAAGCATGAGAGAGATTGAACAAGCTAATTGCAGCCCCAAATACATACTTCTAGTGCAATGTCACACAAAATGACAGACCAGTCTTATTACATATCAGAACATTTTCATAAAATTTTTCGTAGAACTGGTGGTTCTGTTGCCAGTAATTCAGGTGGCTTACCATCTGACCTTGGCATAGCCCCACACACACTCATCCTATCCTCAAATACTGTTATTTGACCAAACACAGATGTGTGTTCTGGCCAGTTGGAATGGCCAGTGGATGTTTTGGTGGTCTCACTGGGTCAGGGCAAATTGAAGCTGCAGTGACTCAAATCCTTTGTTCACGAAAGATGAAACACTTCCTGAGCCAGGTGGAGCTCAGAGCATCATCTTTCTTTATTAATATATTTTCCTCTCACTCTCTCTATTTTCAATTTGTTTTTCAATTTTTCTTTAGGAAAGGGTATGTTTTGTTTTTGGCTGCCAGTGTTTGTGTGTATATATACACACACACATATACATATATATATATATCAGCCACAACATTAAAACCACCAGCCTAATATTGTGTAGGTCCCCCTCGTGCCACCAAACCAGCGCCAGCCTGCATCTTAAATAGCATTCTGAGATTATATTCTTCTCAACACAATTGTACAGAGCGGTTATCTGAGTTACTGTAGACTCTGTCAGTTAGCCAGTTTGGCCATTCTCTGTTGACCTCTTTCATCAGCCAGAACTGCCGCTCACTGGATGTTTTTTGTTTTTGGCACCATTCTGAGTAAATTCTAGAGACTGTTGTGTATTAAAATCCCAGGAGATCAGCAGTAACAGAAATACTCAAACCAGCTCATCTGGCACCAAAAACAAAAAACATCCAATGAGGGGCAGTTCTGTGGACAGAAATCTGACAGAAATCAACAAAATTGTTGATGAGGTCGTCAACAAAAAATGGCCAGACTGGTTCGAACTGACATAGTCTACGGTATCTCAGATAACCACTCTGTACAGTTGTGTTGAGAAGAATATAGACCATCTCAGAATGCTATTCAGAGATGCGGGTTTGTACAGTTTTTGAGGCACGAGGGGGACCTACATAATTTTAGACAGGTGGTATTAATAATGAGGCTGATCAGTATATATATATATATATATATATATATATATATATATATATATATATATATATATATATATATATACACTGTATATATGTCTATAAACGTGTTATTGATAGGCAAACAATATCCTTAATAAATATTTATCTTAACATATAAGAATTTTTGAAGTGTCCTTGTTTTTTTTGGGGTTTTTTTATACATTTTTATTTGAATCTGAGCTGTCTATATATAAACTCGGTAGCACTTTGCAATACGGTTGTATTTGTTAACATTAGTTAACTACATTAGGTAGCATGGACTAACAATGAACAGTACTATTACCACTCTTAATCTTGGTTCATGTTAATTTCAACATATACTAATACATTATTAAAATCAAAAGTTGTATATGATAATATAAGAAAATGTATTATGAACTACTTGTGACAATAACCAAGTGCATTTTTATTAATAAACACAACAAATCCTGTAAATAATTATTGTCCATTATTAGTTCATGAAACAAAAATCATTAACTTATGTTAACAAATATAACTTTATTGTAAGGTGTTACAATAACCTTATATTTTTGTTCATATTCTAGATGTTTCTTTGCTTGATCAAGGAGGCAGTGTAAAATGAACTAACTTAGCCAATGTGATTACAAACTGATAATTTTTTACACATCAGGGACCTAAAGATGAGATTTAAGCTGCCAGTGTCCTAATCCTCAAGCATTTTAGTTTGAGAAACATACCTATTCATTTGTCCAGGGTCACATTATGCAATCCTGTACGAAGGTTAATTACAACTCTGGGAGAATTACCTGTTGTCATGCAGTTTAACATATCACATTCAACCAGTACATCATATCTTATTACGGGGCATCGTGTAGTTTTGAAATGTAGCTGTTGTTGGCTATTTGTTGCCGAAGTGATAAAAATGATATTTATGCAGAATTCAAAAGCATTTTGTGCACTTTTATGGCTATGGTGTGTGACCCAGAATGAGTCACCTTAACCTGGATAAAGTAGCCTATGAATCTTAGATCTAAAGCTGAATCTTTGTTTGATCATTAACTGCAGTTTATCATTCCACCAGTGAATCAGCTCTCTAACCAGCTAAAGCAACATTAATAGAAGTCTCTTATGCATGTCATTAATTAATGATTTGACCTGGGATGCCCTCGCACTCCATAAGTCCATTGGAGGTAAATGGTGTGATAGTGTCCAGGGAAATCTCCCCGTCGTACTCAAAATGCCCGATGTTAGGCAAAATTATGTTTTTATGATTCCTTGACACGTTAGAAGTGAATGAATCCTTATACGGGAGACTCGGCTCCTCTCTCGGATTCGACGCCGTGTGCGGCAGCTGAACGACCAGCGGCTGCGCTTCCTTCTGAAGCGTCGTGTCATGCTGATATGACACCAGCTCGTTACTGAAATTCACAGTTTCCACCGTGGTGCTGGGGAACATTTTATTACAACCCAAAATAGAAGAGAAAGCCTTCCTGAAGTCTGCGTTAAACGCGTAAATGACGGGATTGAGCGAGGAATTGGCCCATCCGAACCACACAAAGATGGTGAAGGTAGTGTCACTGACGCACTGACAGAACGGCACCATGCAGTTCAGCACGAAAAACGGCAGCCAGCAAAACACAAATACTCCCATGATGATGGAGAGTGTTTTCAACACTTTGGTCTCTTTCTTGAAGGTGGTTTTAAGAGAGTTCTCGTTGGCGCAGTCGTTGGACTGGTGGTGGATTTGCGACTGCTCCACTGCCCTCTCCAAAGAGGAGATCCTGCGGATCTGTGTTTGCGCAATACGGAATATCCTCGTGTACGTGGCGATCATGATGACAACGGGGATATAGAAACTTATCAGGGAAGAAGAGATGGCATATGTCCTGTTTAGGTTGGCTTTGCAGTTGTCTGTGTAGTTGGTGCCGTTACCCGCTGCGCTCTCCTCCTCATCCTCTGCCATATGCCAGTTGAGCTGAACCGGGATGAAGGAGATGAGGATGGACAGGGTCCACGCCACCCCGATCATCATGAAAGCCACCCGGTGGGTCATCTTGCGCTCGTACCGGAACGGGCTCGAGATGGCCCAGTACCGGTCCACGCTGATGATGCACAGGTTGAGGATGGACGCGGTGGAGCACATTATATCAAAGGCGATCCAGATGGCGCAAAAGCGGCCGAATAGCCACGTTCCCGCCACCGCGGATATCGCCTCCCACGGCATTACAAGGACCGCCACAAAGAGATCGGACACGGCCAGAGAAATTACGAAAAAATTGGTGACTTTGGAGCGCAGATGTCTGAATTTGACCACGGCGGCGCACACCAGCGTGTTCCCGAGCAGCGTGGAGACAATCAGGAGGAAGAGCACGAATCCCAGCAGCGCGCGTACGCTGTTCTGCCCGTCTCCATCCTCTTTCTCCTGCGCCCCGTGCGCGAGGTCCTGTGTGTGGTTTGTACCGTTCTCCATCCCTAGGAAGACTGCTCCAAATTTAACATGTTTCTTTATCCGTCAGCTTCATCATCTGTTAATTTGATATCTCCAGCTGATCGCGCGCGTTGTCGGTGCGCTCAATGAAGCGCCTCATCATGATAAGTTATGATGTTTCAGGGTACTGTAAGGTTTCTGACGATTCCTTCTTCTAGTGGCCCGTCAAAGTCTATATCCAGCTCTCTTACATGTTGGAAAGTTGGAAAGTGCGTCCGTTCCTGGTGCTGAGCACATGGAATGACCCATATTCACGCGCTAGAGCATCTCGCTCGGAAAATTCTCGCTTTGTGATTGGCTTGTTCACACCTCTAGAGTCTGTATGATCCATACCAGCCTTCATTCTCCTCCAAGTGACTTGCGAATTAACCTCGTCGGTCATGATTTGTTACTTTTCTGTATAGTGTACTTCTGTGTAAACACAATAAATATAAACAATAGGCTAAAAACTTTGCCAAATAGTATTGATTGTAAAGTGACTCAGGAAATAACCATGCAGGTAACTACAAAAGCAATAATAATAGCCTGAAAAAACAAAACAAAAAATAAAATAATAAAAAACACGATTTGTTCAACAAATCGTGTTTTTTTTTTTCTTCAAAAAGTATAAAACTAAATAACTTTAACTCACAAATGTACATATTTCTAAAATTTTAGCTTTACTTAATTTTAATTAATGTGTAGGCTACAACACAAAATATACATTTTATGCCGTTTATATAAATTAAACGAATAATCGTGAGTTCCTTGAATTTCTTTAGCTTAAAAATCCATAAAATAAATATTTTAAGTACAACTAACTCAAACAATCAAGTACAGAGAGGTTGTTGTGGAATTTAAGCATGTTTGTTTGGTCAAAAGGAACATATTTGGGCTTTTCCATCCATCCATCCATCGTCAACCGCTTATCCTGTGTACAGGGTCACGGGGGGCTGGAGCCTATCCCAGCTAACATTGGGTGAAAGGCGGGGGACACCCTGGACAGGTCACCAGTATTTGGGCTTTTATTAGTTGTTATTTAGAATTCAGAGATTTTAGTTATTATTTGTATTATTGGTGTTGTTTTACTATAAAAAGCTGTTTTGTGATTGGTGTTCCACAATTGGTCAACGAATCCTGTTCATTCCATGTCATTTTCCTTATGCATGTAGCTACATCTGCATAGCTGAAGTACAACTTTCTGCTCTTCTTTTGGGGATACATTTTAATTGATCAAGTATTTTCTTTAGAGCCAAGTGTATTAAGTAGAGTGATATAAATGTTGATATAAACAGTGATATAAATGTTAATTTGAAATAGCTTGCTATTAGTTGCTAAATCATTTAGTGTGACATACAGTACATTTTTAATAAATAATGCTGAATGAACTGACACATGTATTTAACAAAGGTTTCTTGTATGCTGTCATAAGTTGAATTTACTTAAAAAGCATGATGCAAAAATGCTATATATATATATTTTTAAGTTAATCCAAACCATCTTTTTTTTTTTTTTTTTTTTTGTCAGTTGTTAGGTCACCTTAAGGAGCTACTTCTAACTAATCTAACCATTAACATTTTTCCTGTAACTTGAAGTGAGGTTAATTCAGACTTGCAAAATTATATTTTATTAGGTTAACAACTTATACAGTGTACAGAGACTAGCTGTCACATTTCTTACTCCTTACTCCAAAGTTAGGTTTATTTCTGAGTGTCGACTTCTGTAGGCTATATGCCCTGGCTGGCTACAAAAAAAAAAATAAAAATACTGAAAACTTTCACAATTATTGATCTGGAAAAGGTAGTTCACTTAACACAAATGTACTTTTTGTGACAACATGCCCCAAATAAAGTGTGTTCACACTTGGCAGGGTTGGTTCGATAAAAAAGAACTCTGGTGCGATTGCTGTTTTAGTACGGTTCATTTAAACAAGTGTGAACGCTGTCACTCGAACCTTGATGCGCACTAAACAAGCGAACCGAGACCGCCTGAAAAATGTGTATCGATCCGCTTCCAAACGAACTCTGGTACGGTTCGATTGATATATGAACGCAACATGGGCCAAATACGTCTAAACGCACCAAAAACAGGAAGTAATTTGCCTAATACTGACCTCAAGCATACCTGGTTCTTCTCATCATCATAGGAGCCATGTTTCCCATTACAGTTCGGTACTGGGGTCGGAACCGCCGTCACCCGTCCTTGCAGCATCATTTCATTTGTCTGCACAACGGAGGAATTCCTGGCGTTGTTTTTGACTCCTTTACACATTTTATTAACTCTTCGTTTGTTCTCAGCTGGTAAAAATACCACCATATATATATACATATATGTATATATATATATATATATATATATATATATATATATATATATATATATATATATATACATCCAATGAGCGCATTTCGCCAGCATTGTTTTGGATGTTCGGTAAGTTCCGTCAAAAAATATACGTCATAAAAGCTGTCCAATCAGGTCGTGACTTGTCCCTGATGCCTTTGGTTTTGTATCGTTAGGTTCGGTGTTAAGAATGCCAGTGTGAACGCTAAACGAACTAGGACTAAATTATCATTTTCATTTTTGGTTCGGACCAAGAGAACCGAACTAAAAGTGTGAACACACCAGGTAAGTTGGGGTTAGTTGTCACTGGAAACTTGTAATTTAATAGCCTTTTGTACTCAAAACATTATAGTTACTGAGACAACTTCCTTGTGACAAGTAGCCCCAGTATGCCCTATAGGTCCATATTATCTATGCATATCCTATAACGTGCAAATTTATTTGCAGAACTGCAATAAAAACTTTATGCAGCAATTATGGGTAGAACAGTATTGCTTTGACAAGTCAGAAAAGCTGTAGAGTAGACCTACTCTGTCACAGAGACAATGTTTGTTCATGGCTATATATGTGTCGGGTTGGGTCTCTAGCCTCTGAAAAAAAAAATGGTTTTAAGTTTCCATGTCTATTTAATAAAATAATCCTTTTATTCATCTGAAAATACAAAAAACAAAACAAAAACATGTTACTGGATACTGCAATATTCAGTTTTCTGTAGTAAGGTTGTGCAGAATAGCTTGTCTAATGCTACAGATTAGACAAATGTGAGCAAATCACCAGTTTTATATGTCATTAAAAGGGGTGGGTTAATAATTTACTCACACATACACAGTGATTTGCTCACATTTGTCTAAACTGGAGCAGTAGACAAGCTATTCTGCAGTATAAATATATAATGTATGGAATAATGTACAGATTTTTCTCTTATGGAAAGAAATTGGTACTTTTGTTCAACAAAGTGCCATTCAATTGATCACAATGTATAATCAGGATAATTACGTGAAAATTACTATTACAATTTAAAAAACATAATCAGAACTTTTTAAACTACTTCAAAGTGTCCTCATCAAAAAATAAAATCGTCCATGTGCTGCAATGACAGCTTTGCAGATCCTTGACATTCTAGCTGTCAGTTTGTCCAGATACTCAGATGACTTTTCACCCCACACGTCCTGTAGCACTTGCCTTAGATGTGGCTGTCTTGTAGGGCACAAAAGCTCAATGGGGTTAAGATCCATAAGACTCTTTTCCAATTATCTGTTGTCCAATGTCTGTGTTTCTTTGCCCACTGTTGTCCAATGTCTGCGTTTCAAAAGTGGCTTTTTCTTTGCAATTCTTCCCATAAGGCCTGCACCCGAGTCTTCTCTTTACTGTTGTATGTGAAACTGGTGTTGATGAACGGGTAGAATTCAATGAAGCTGTCAGCTGAAGACATGTGAGGCATCTATTTCTCAAACTAGAGACTCTGATGACTTATCCTCTTGTTTAGTTGTACATCTGACCTCCCACATCTCTTTTGTCCTTATTAGAGCCAGTTGTGCTTTGTCTTTAAAGACTGTAGTGTACACCTTTGTATGAAATCTTCAGTTTTTTTTGGTAATTTCAAGCATTGTATAGCCGTAATTCCTCAAAACAATGATTGACTGATGAGTTTCTTGAGAAAGATATTTCTTTTTTTGCCATTTTCTGACTTAATATTGACTTTAAGACATGCCAGTCTATTGCATACTGTGGTATCTCAAAACAAAAACAATGTTAGGCTTCATGTAACATACCAACTATTCAACCGTTTGATATAATGGCAAGTGATTTTCTAGTACCAAATTAGCAATTTAGCATGATTACTCAAGGATAAGGTGTTGGAGTGATGGCTGCTGGAAATGGGGACTGTCTAGATTTAATCAAAAATTACTTTTTTAAATAGTGATGGTGCTGTTTTTTTTACATCAATAATGTCCTGACTATACTTTGTGATTAGTTAAATGCCACTTTGTTGAATTAGTACAAATTTCCTTTCCAAAACAGCAAAATCTTTGTATGCCACTGTGTGTTATGTATGTATGTGTATATATATATATGTATATGTATGTCATTTTGCACCCTGTTATAAGATTAGGGGAAATCCAACAGTCTGACAAACTGTCAGTTAAAACCTATGGAAACTTTTAACTTTTTATCTTGATACTCATATCAGAAAATTATAAAACAACAAATACTGCTAATGTTAAGTGTTTTCTTTATTCCTGCTGTTTGCTTAAACTAACCTACGACATAAAGTCTTGTGTTTTGGCGCCCTCTAGTGGTCCTTTAGACTTTTACACTGATGGTAAATTTCACCATACCTTATAGGCTTTTGACCATGGTATGTATTATAATCTAATGCACCTTAAATCGAATAAATCTGAATAGATAGATAGATAGATAGACAGATAGATAGATAGATAGATAGATAGATAGATAGATAGATAGATAGATAGATAGATAGATAGATAGATAGATAGATAGATAGCAAATCCTGTGATTTCCGAGCGTCCTGCAGTTACTCTGGCTGACCAATAGGTGCCGCTGTAACTCCTGGATATCCCACTTCCAGGCTTTTGCTGGGAGAGACACGCCAACACCACATTCAAAATGGCCTCTATCAGCGACTACGCTGGACGTAGGTCAAAATGTGCGTAAACAATACCGACCCGTTGCTTTGCTCTCCATCCTCAACGTTAAAGGCATTGGAGGAGCGATGTCATGAGTATACTGCACGGGTAGAACCGGTGGGGTATATAAGATGAGATCTTGTTTTGCAGACATCTCAGCCGAACCGGGGCGCCGCCGCTGCAGTAGCAGCAGGGCTTCATCTGCGGTTCCGAAGCACCACCGACACCTCCAGTGAAATGGAAAGAGTGGAGGATGTGGTTGAACAGGGTCTTACTTCGTCTATCGATGTCAACGACAACCGAGAGACAAGCAAATCACGCGTTTACGTTTCGGACCCTGAGGGTACACGGTCCGGGTGGGCCGCCGGAGAGAGTTCTGTTTACAATCCGGGTATGAAGCATAGAGATTCGAACCCAGACGTTGCTGCACCGTACGACAATCACATTAGGCTTGATTTGATAGCGGACTCTCTCTCTCCGGCGGTGGGGTGCAGGGACGGAATATTAAATGGCTTTCCCGAACAGCAGGAGGCGGATTTGGTATGTCCGGATGATGACATTTCCGACCTGACCGCAGCTGTGCGAGCAGACGGAATGTCCGAGTCGTATCGGGTTACCGGGTCTTCCGAGCCCGGGTGCGACTGTGCGGAGGAGGGCTTGGATAAACCCGACAAGGGTTATTTAAATCCACAGCTGAGGTATGCTGTGTCATTTGTTGGCAAAAACTCGCCAGATATGAAGATGTCTAACGGGGATGCGATCTACGAGCATATGGATCATGATCGGAGTCATTTAAAGTGTTTGGATTATGGACGTACTCTTCCCGAAGGTTTCAGCAGGAAGATGGCTGCTTTAGACCGAGGCATGAAAGTGGGGAACGGGGGGTTGTTGATTGTCAACAGTTATGACACGCTGTCTCCAGTGTCCTTCGGAACCTTGGGTGGCCTTCCTGCTCCAGAGAGCCCTGTCTTTGTTCATCCAAGTGATGGAGAGAGGTCATGTGAAAGGATCAACCATGCCAGCGCGGAGCCCTCGGAGGCGGCAAGCTGTGACCCAGATCCGGCAGACACTCTGTCAGACCTCAGTGCCAAGCTGTCCTTGTCTCCCCTTGCAGAGAATACCAGCGATTACACCGAGACCGACCCGAGCCCGGAGGAGGAGTACAGAGAGACGGACCCACCACTTCGTCCCCAGAATCTGCGGACTCACCCCGGCCACACGGTCTCTCTCAGCTGTGATGCCACTCCTTTGAGCCCCGGAGATGATGGGTATTTTGGAGCGGAGGGCGGCGTTGATGAATGTCTTGACACTGTAAGCGCTCCAGACAATTTCCCAGACACATTTGGCGATGAATTCGAGGCCTCATCTGACCAGTCTGTTGTTGCTAAGAGACACGGTATCACCGAGTACCTGACCAGGTAGATTACTACTATATCCAGACAAGACTTTTTGACTTGTTGCCACCAAATCTGCTGGTTTGTAGTGGCCTTACTTAGATTCACTAGATTACCACAAACATTTCCAACGTTCTCTTATCATTTACTCACCCTCATGCCACCCTAGATGTGTATGACTTTCTTTCTTCTGCAGAACACAAATTACGATTTTTAGAAGAATATCTCAGCTTTGTTGGTCCTTTTAATGCAACTGAATGGTGTTTAGAACTTTTAAGATCCAAAATGACATAAAGGCAGCATAAAAGTAATCCAGACTCCAGTGACTTAATCCATGTCTTCTGAAGCGATATGATAGGTGTGAGTAAGAAACAGATCATTAGTTAGGTCCTTTTTTACTGTAAATACTGTTTTTTCTAAAAATCATTGTGTTCTGCAGAAGAAAGTCATACACATTTTAATTTTTTTTTAAATTGTTTAGTGAAATTTTATATTTTATTGTTTAATATTATACTTTGTGTTCTGTTACCCTGGTATTAATAATAATATTAAATGCTTAAAAAAAACTTTACCACAGCTGCAATGGAGTTTCTAATACAGCTGCTGTGGTTATGATAGTGAATTTGGCATCTTCTAAACAAGATGACTTGTTTCTGTCAAAGAAACGTTATAGTTTATATTTACTATAGCAATTTGCCCTGCTATATTTTATTAGCGAGTTTAAAACCAAAAAATGCGAAAAGGGACCTTGTTCTGAGCTGCAGTCTTCCACACGAACATATGCTTTTAAAAAAAAAAGCTAGAATGAGTGCCAGGAATGTGCCAGAGACAGTTTATTATAGATGGACCACATATTAAAATGAAAGGGAGAAATTGGAATGACCAACAGAAGTAGAAAAGGAAGTCCCACCTAACAGGTAAAAGAGCCAAGCACCTCAAGAATGCGCATGTGCATTAGCATCTTCAGATCACACCAGTTTAGTGTGATCTGAGCAAAAAAAAAAAGATTTTAAATCTGTTCTTTGATCGTAAGCTTGACCAACCATTTTGGAGATTTTGGTCTTTCCCCATTCAAGTAGATAGGAGTTGTACAATTATGCCGCTCGTTTACATGAAAAAACACCTGCCCAGCCTGCCTGGGAGTGTTTCAAATGAACCAGAGAAGAAAGACTTGCCTTGAAAAGGATTTTGACAGAACCCAAGTGTCTTGAACACATTTTAACTTGACACGGCATCTAAAAAAAAGAGTGCCGCTCCTGTGCAAGGTTCTGAAGAGAGAAAAAACTGTGAAATGCGGCGCAGCGGTCAAAAACGTCCCGCAACTCTGGTTAATGCAAAAACTTGTTTTGTGTTATTGCCCCAATAAAAGTGACCTTGAAATAGCCTATACACCTCATGCACTATATTTCAACTCTTGCAATAGCTTTGTGTGAAGAAGAGACCCAAATTTATTTTTAACAAAATATAGAAGAGCAGTGTAAAGCAGCTTTAAGTAACTTCTTTTTGTTCTAACAAAGTCCTATGGATTGTACCTACATGGGCTTTTATTTGCTGAAGTAACAGAGGTTTAGGTGTGAGTGTGGAACGTCACACTCTGTTATTCGCATGATCAGGTAATGAGTGACAGGTAAAGACTTGTGCTTTGACAGTCACTCACCTGTTGTTCACCTGTGGCTCTTCTATTCTTCACTTCACTGAAAGATGTTTGGTGCTGACAAAGAAATGTATGGCAGGAGGTTTTAGGTCTACTGTTTACTTTAAACACACTTGCCTTGTGTCAATTCTTTAGAAGTTTGATCGAGATGAGTCGCTTTCCTTTATTAAAGTCAAATCAAAGTTAAAGCTCAAGTGTGTAGTTCTTTTGTTGTTGAAATACCTCTATTCCAGATTCATATACTAACTTAAAGTGTAGCTTAAACTGTGGCTCTGTTTGTTTGAACATCCCAACCACCTCGACATGGATACAGCAACATTTGGTTCAATGCCATGAATTTTAGGCAGGATTTTGTTCTGGTCAAACCAATGGAAGACGGGGGGAGTGCTGGGAAGCCTGTTTGAAAAAAATATTATTTTAATTCTGTTATTATTTTTCATTTCCAATTTGTTGATGCTAGAGAAATTGCTTTATTGCGTGGTCTGTACCTGGTAGTGTGAGTCAGAACACATCATCATTATAACCGAACCGCATTAATTTGCCTACATATTTGACTCATGTCTGCTCTGTTTCGATTCTGTTTGGGTGAGAAGTTGAAAGCTCTGTTCTGCACCAGTAATGGAAAACCAGAGTTCTGAAGGGTCCTATACCCTGGAGCTTTGGTCTTTACAAAGAACTTCATAGTCTTTGCCTTTTAGTCTGGAAAAAATACACACACTGAGGAATTTTAATGTCAGCTTTTATGAGTTGGGCTTCATGGTGCTCTGCTGCTCTTGAGGGCTTGTTTGTTTTGGTTATAGAGATGTTTTTCCCTCTCAGTGTCTTCAGTTCCTTGTTTTACTGACACACTTCTGTTTTCTGCAGGTATACCATGTTCTTTGTCATTTTTTCTCTCACACTTTGACTTATTTCAACCCTTACAATAATCTAGAGTTCTGGCAAACTTGCCGGACATTTGCCACTCATTATTTTCACAAGTTTTCCAGAACTCATGATATTTTTGGGGGGGGGATTATGTACTATGCACTGTGTACTTACACTAGGTGGCAGAGTACATAGTGAAAAACTAAAGGCCTTTGCTCACCAAAAGCATTGCGATTGTAAGAAGCAAATTGTAGATGAATGGCTCTTTCACATAGGAAGTGACACAAATGATCACCGCTTGTAAATTTACACTTTTACAATTTACCCATCGCCTTTTAACGCATTTCTGACTAATCCTGTCTAAGCAACTTTTGCCCTGCCGCCATTAATTTGATACACGTTTGCTATTTCTCTTAAGTGGGATTTTATTAAAATAATAAAAAAAAAGAAAACACGTTGTTGTCGGGTCATTTGTAATAATGACATGAGTTACCCAGAGAGGATACCTGCAGTGTTTTTCTTTCTTTTAAAAAAATTATGTTATAGCTGAATGTTAATTAATTTATGTATTGATTTAAGTCATAGTAAAAGCGATAGTAAATAAACCGTTCACGGCATCAAAATCTGTGACATTATATGAGACATTATAAACAGCTCAAAATATTTTCTCTTTTCAAGTGACTTTAATAATCATTTTCCTTGATTCTGATCACAGCCTCCACAGTTATTATTCAAATTATCATGTAATTTAACAATTTCTTTTACTAAAATTTCAAGTAAATTTGCATTACAATGTCACTCTTCATACAAGCCCATGTAAAAATATCATCCATTCCTTTTATGAGAATATTTAGCCAAAAAACTTGTCATTCATAGCAAACTACTTCAATCCAATGGGGAGTTCTGCAGAGCTTGTCAGAGCGAGCAACCGTAACTAAGAGGGCAGAGCTTAAAGGGTAAGTAGGTTGCGCTAATCGACAAGCAATTTTACCCCACTACGGTTGGCTGCGCAAAGCACCTTTTAGCTCCACCCATCACGGATGAGAAATCACTGCGCAATATATAATGACTGTTAAAACAAATGTTGCCAATGCTTCTATTTCCATGTACCGGTATATCTACTTGTGTCATACATTTGCTAAAAAATTAAACGTGACATTAAAGTGATAATTCACCCAAAAATGGGGATTCTCTCACCATTTACTCACCCTCATGCCATTCCAGATGTGAATGACTTTCTTTCCTCAGCTAAACACATTCGAAGAAAAATAGAAAAATATCCTATCTCAGTAGGTCCTTAAAATGCAAGGGGATGCTGATCAGGCTTTTGAACTCCAAAAAGAACAGACAGTCAGCATAAATGTCATTGATATGACTCCAGCGGTTAAATGCATGTCTTCTAAAGCGACACGATCATTTTTGTTGCAAAAAATATCAATATTTAAGTACTTTTCAACTATAAATTAGGGCTGTCAGTAGAATCACATTTTTAATGGTGATTTCATGAATATTTTTTCATAGTTAATAGTGATTAATCTCAGATTTTAAAAGTAGTAAAGTTTGACTCTATATATACTTATTTTTGTCGTAATGCATTTATTTGTTCTTTAAATTTTATCAAACTCCATCCAGCCGCATTGAACTCCATATGAAAAGAAAGTGTTGCTCTGCTTTTAGCAGTGGCACTTCCAAAATAAAGATAAATCATCCGAGCTGTCTGGTGATAATTAGCTGACACTTCAAAAGCTCTGCAATGGGTACAAAGTTGAAATTATATTAAATGTAAGCGTCAACGGGAAGAAAAACTAGCTGCACAGAGGGCTTGGAAGAATTTACATTCTTATGTAGTAAAACTTACAAAAGACGTGTGAAGTCCCTTCAGCATTAGTTTTATAAGAGTTTCTTTCTCCAGCACTTGATTATTGGCACGGACTCGCTGTTGTGTGTTTGTTTTTAGTGTGTATATGAGTGTATGTCCCCACTAAACATGCCTAGGGTGAGGTGTTTACATTTGAGCTGTATAAAATGTCAGAATCTAATGTGAAATCAGTACATGCCTTAATTGCAATTAAGAAAAATAACGCTTTAATCATTTTAAATTAATCTCATGCGTTAACGTGTTAATGCTGACAGCACTAATGTAAACTATTGCTTCTGTTCAGCAACAGTATCATTTACAGTACAGTACACCATTTGGTAAATGGTGGAAAAAGTACATATTGAGCAGTCTCGACCCAGCTCACAGGCTTTATTATGTCATAAAGACAGCATTAGATTGATTGTCCCATCAAAAAGCATTTTCAGAGATTTAATGAGCACAACTGCACAGCAGGGTACAACTGTGACTGTGACTCAAGGCTTTATTTGCAGGATGCTGGGTATGCTTTATCACCATGAGCACATTGAAATCTCCCTGTATTAAGCACATAAAATCTTGAGGCCTGCTCTGCTTGGTTGTCCAAGATGTATCGTATATTTTGACGCCACCTATATATGTGTTTGTGTGTGTGTATATATATCTCTGAACATTTGGACGCATTGATTCAAATGTGTAGCATGTGTTTTTGAATATTCACACTTCTTCTTTCGCTTCCTCCCTGTCTGTCTTCAAAGGAGTTTGTTTTCCTGGAAGCCCAAAGAGTTAAAGGCCACAGCTTCCCAGAGTGCTCCGGGATGGAAGCTGTTTGGGAAACTTCCACTGCGGGACAACCCTCCCAAAGACTCCAGAACCATCCAGCAGGTAAGAGAGGAGACTTTAAAGGAAAAATTCTGTCTTCACACTGAATTGTCAAAGCCTGAACCTTTATTTCCCTCTGCCAAGCGGATGAAGTTAACTGAAGCTCCTGACCTGTATCTGCATACTTTTATGCACTGCACTGCTGCCACATGATTGGCTGATAAGATAATCGCATGGATGAATGTTGGTGCCAGATGGGCTGATTTGAGTATTTCTGTAACTGCTGATCTCCTGGGATTTTCACACACAACAGTCTCTAGAGTTTTCTCCAAATGGTGCCAAAAGCAAAAAACATCCAATGAGCGGCAGTTCTGTGGATGGAAATGCCTTGTTGATGAGATCAACAGAGAATAGCCTGACTGGTTTGAACTGATAAAGTTACTCGGAGAACTGCACTGTTCAATTGCGGTGAGAAGAATATTATCTCAGAATGCTCTTCTGAGATGCGGGTTGGCACTGTTTTGGTGGCACGAGAGGGACCTACACAATATTAGGCAGGTGGTTTTAATGTTGTGGCTGATCGGTGTATACATGCACAGCTAATCCAGGTACAAGGAAAACATTAGAGGTAAAAAGTACATTTCTTAGTTGTTTCCAAGTCTTCACTGAATTAGTGTTAGATATGATGCATTAATACAGATTTGATGCTGCCGGGAGTGGCAGATCTGTAAATAAAATTATACTTAACTGGTAATAAACGTATTACTAGTTAGTATTTGTTATGATTTCTATGCCGATAAATCCACCACACAGGAAAATTGTTTTGTTTGGTTTTTTTTTGCTTATTTTGGTGAGGCAAGTGGCATAATTTAGGCTTGTTTTTCCAGACCAGGTTGTTTTTCACTTGCGAGATCTGGCAACACTGCAATTGGTATTTAACCCACCCCTTAGTGCAGAGTACAGTCATATTAAAAAGAACGTTATTAACTGTTCTTTTATTTTGATCTAACCAGTAACCTTTAAGAAATAGGCTGCAGAACGTCTGAACTGAAATGAAAAAATACTGTTTTGGCTTAGAACGAACCAAAATGTTTTTAGTCCCTCTGCCTAACATCTCTTTTTGTGTTCCGCAAAAGAAACAAAAGTCATATGGGTTTGCACCAACATGAGGGTGAGAAAATGGTGACAATTTTCATTTTTGGTGAACTTTCTATAAGAATAAGTAAGTCAAGGTACACTACCTCAGTTACCATCTTTAGAAACATTGACAAAATTAATTCCAAAGTTCATTCTGCAGAGAAAGGCAGCAATGGAAAGTGGATATGTAGAAGGAAGCGAGATTGACAGAAATAAAGGGAGAGAAAGCAAAAGAGAAACCAAGAGTAAGGTAGAGACAGCATCAGGGAAATAAAGAGGGATTGAGATTGCTGGAAACTATGCGTCATATTGTGTGTCAGCCAGGGGAGACAAGTGTGTGTGGGGCAGGCGTGGGCTGTGTGTGTCTGCAGCTGTCTTTACTCTTCCCCTTTAGTAAAGTGGTGATGACTGAGCCTCTGTTGTTTTCTGCTGTTCAGTTCTGGTTTGCTGCTCATTTTGAGATTCACCCCACGTATGCCGCAGGTGTCTCTCTGTATTCCTGATAGAATACACACATACACTGAGGCTTGTCTAATCTTAAAAATGCAAACAAAACATAACTGATCTTGGTTTTTGGTTAACTTTATTATTATCCTTAACTCCTTAAATTCCAGGCTCAATTACAAGTAAAGCTCAATCGACAGCATTTGTTGCATTATGTTTACCACAAATATAATTCAGACTTGTCCCTCGTTTAATAAAAATTTGCAAAGATCTGTGTTACAGTGAGGCACTTACAATGGAAGTGAATGGGGCCCGTCCATAAATGTTTAAATACACACTGTTTCAAAAGTATTGCCAAAAGGCATACATTTTTTTATATGTTAACATGATTTTAGTGAGAGAACATCGGGCCAATCATTGACATGACAACAAAGTTGTAATATTGAATATTACTTTACACAGATAAGGTTTGTAAGCAATTTTATCACACTAAAATCAAGTAAACATGTATTAACACATTATGTGTGTATTTTATTATTAAATAATTATTTTGTGGTAATAAACATAATGCTAAAAATACTTCTGATACTAAGACTAAAATTATATAATAACATATTTTATTTTAACTTTTTTGGGGAGAACCATCCCTTTAAAGACCTCAGAATCAAAATGCATAACTATTAGCTTTGATGCCATCTATTTGCTAATGTACCCCTAAAAGTTGATAAAATAATGTTTTATCAGATATGCCCATTTTTCTCTTCCAGGAAAACAAAATAATATTTATGACTCATCTTACATTTATGATGAATATACAAAATTATCTATCTAATAAAATCACTGGCTAGCTAGCTATGCTAGATAAATATGTAGGTTGGAAGGTAGGTACTTCATTGAGCCCATGTGGAAAATCGAGCTGCATTAGCAGCAATACAAACTCAAAGTGCACATAATATAACAGTATATACAGAACATTAGGCAGTAGTACTATGAAATATATACATTATAAACAAGGCACATGATATTCACAAGTAATGCAATAAATAAACGTTTAACACTGAAATAACAATTTGAATAAAAGTAAATAACAATAGAATGAGAATGTTCCACATAAGAAAGTGGAATGCCTTTCAACTGTATGAAACTATGAGTTCTTGAAGAACTTAGTGAAATCAGACCTTAATACACATGTTTATCTCTTGTCTGGAGACAGACTGTTTGTGGTCGTGTGAGAGCCTGCATGTTTAAACAAGCCTATAGCTTCAGCTCGGTTTTAATGCGTGCCTGTTACATTCAATTGAGTGTTAAAATGTCTTGAGTTAAATCACACTTATGTGGTAACAGTGGTGTGCTCTCAATCTCAGTATCTCATCTTTTCCTCCTCTCATTCTCTGATTGAACTAATATTGACTAAGAGTCAGTGCTGGTCAGTTGTTGCCTCTTTATGCTTGAAGCTCACACACTGTCTCTAATGCATAAGTAGTTGCTTTGGTTTAAAAGGGGCCTAACATTTGGGCCTTTGCCTTTGGACCTAAACGTTTGCACTGTTAGCATGTGGGGATCTCATGCCGGAATTCTTAATTCCAGTTACAATTCATCCAGATACACATGGTGCAAAATTGTAGACGTGGATCTTTTGTAATCTTTTAATGGCTGCTCTTCTTTTTTTTTTTTTTCTATTATAAAGGAGTACGAGTCTAGGGCGGGACCCACCTCAGGACCGCTCCCTCAACCTCAGCCAATGAGACGGAAGAATCTAGAGTTTGAGCCTTTGTCCACCACTGCTCTCATTCTGGAAGACAGACCTGCGTAAGTCTGACAAGGGAACTACAGCTTCCATAATGCACTGCATCCTCACATTCACGCTTCAGTTTAATCAAATATTTACTCATTCACCGTGAACTGCTGGCAAAGCTCAAGCCGTCACACCAAATGAGTGCATATAAACCTGAAGAGCAGGTTTATGTTATTTATATATATATATATATATATATATATATATATATATATATATATATATATATATATATATATATATATACATATATATATATATAGGATGTGTCTATGGTTTTGTATGGGTTAATCAGTAAACATTGGCTTGCATCAAATTTGTTTAGGGACTGATGTTATTTTTGCAGATCAATAGTTAGTGATGCATGGTTATTATGTTACTCAATGCCTTGGGTTGGCTGCAACCTGTCAGATTTCATGCCATGTTCACACCTGAATGAGATTGCTTTGCATTTTATCCGGTTGTATCTTGGGAACTTGTGACCTCTGGGATTGAAAGTTCCTCTTTCTGAATGCATACACAAACAATAAAAACATTGCAAACGAATAAATTAGCTGATCAACGTACAGTGCAAGGCTCGTCACTTGCCATTGTCAGCATGGTCGTTCCTGAAGCGTGTCCTCAATCTGGCAACCTGCATGAGCTTTGAGTCTGGGGAGGAGTGGGTGGGGGAGAACTCTCTCCAATATTTAGAATTTGGACTGCATTACCCATTTTAAACACTTGATGTCTATAACTATGTTTCCACCCAAGGATATTTTGCAAAAAAAAGTTTTAGCACATAAAAATAAAGCTGATGGAAATGCAAATTATTAACATAATATTTTTCCGTTTAACAAAAACATTTAGTGTCACATGACAGAATTTACTCTAATCGTTAGTCTGTGTTAATCTTGATGACGGTATACATCCTTGAAAGCCAGTTTATTGTATGTGATTATGGATTGATCTTAACGGCATACCTGCACAGATCTGATGCTGCAATCATGACACTTCCAGAAGTGCCAACACAAATATCTCATATCATGCACATCAACAAGTGCACCGAGAACAAATGAATGGCCACTGTTTGCTATTAATTTAATCACTGTATCCATCCATTTATTTATTAAAGTTGCTTTTCCACACCATGCAAAATAATAGATGGCAGTCATGGAATCGTCCCACAGTACATAATAAAAAAATTCTGTGCACAAAGATAAAAACACAATACTAGGAGAAAAGCTTCAGTGTGCTTTTTTGGAACACTAACACAGCCCAGTTCTATAAAAGTATTGTTTATACATTAGAAAAATGCTGGCAAAATTCCCTGTATTAAATTAGGCTAAATAAGTTACCAAATTAATAAAGTATTAAATAACATAATTAATTACCAAAAAAAAATTCTATATTTTTATACCTATATTAGACCTACCATAGATATATGCCTTTTCCTTACACACACTTAAATTAGCCTTACCCTGTTCTGTAGATGAAAAAAGTCAGCTGAATGACGTTCTCAGCATTTTCTCCACTTTTTTTTTTTAAGACTGTAAACTTTCGTTGACTGTTTATCCAAGGCTGAGTTCACTTTCAGAGAATGAGCTTTTGAACATTTTAAAACTTTTCAATATTTTAAATCTAACCCTCTTTACCTCAGATCACATTTGCTGAGCTTCTTTGGAAAATGTAAATTGCATTATGACGCTAAAATTAATTTAGATGACAATCAAGTTCAGTTGGTCGTTAAAAGTTGCTGGACAAATATGCGGGACATCATGCAGTTGTGATGGTGATGCTTTAGATTTGATGATTGTTCAAAAAAAGCCTGTTCCTGAATATCAGGAATCTATCATATGTAAACCCTGATATTACACCGCATCAATTTTTCTTTAATAGTTGTGCACACAGCATATACACATCGATGGATGATCCTTATACTAAGACTGAAATTTTCCCCCACTACTTGGTGCAGGTTTCCAGCTTGAACAGGGCCATGACAATTTGCTTTCGGGTCAGAACTTTTGGCAACCTGCGATAAGCGCATCATCTGGACCAATATTACAGTCCTATCAGAAGGGAAACTGCTCCATTTTGCTTGCAATTCCTCCTGAAATTACAATGACAGTAAGCTGGCTAATTTCAATGAATTGACTCAATTCTCTCCCCATATTACCAAAACTTCGGAGGAAAATAATTATGACATCTGGGAGGTGAAAGGTACACAATAAGCTATAAACACACATTTCTGTATGGAAACGGCTTAAGGACAGATTTATTTTGCGATAAACCAAAACTTTTGCATCAAAGTGTTTTTTTATGCATCACATGCAAAATTGTTTTACGCATTTTCACTTTGTCGATAACAAAAACAGTGTGAAAAGTGGATGGAAACTAGTCTAATGTTACAAATTGCTCCTTTTAATTTTAAGGCTTTTAAACTAGTGCTTTTAAAAAAAGTACCCCTTGAATTATTTAGAAACATGAAACATATTTTTGGTGTACTAGCCCTTGAAGTTGGCAATGGATGTTCTAAATGTTACATTTACATATGTAGCTCTTTGTGGAATTAAAGGTCAAACTAGTGTGAATGTCTTTGTGTTTTAAAGGTATAATGTGAGATTTTGTTTCTTTGCCTGGAGGTTTTGTATATTTTTGCAGGTTCAAAGATTACTTTTTGTTTTAGGAACCTGCCAGCTAAATCAGAAGAGGAATCTCAGAGACACAGGCAGGAATACAGTGAGATGGTTGCAGGGGCCAAGAGAAGGGGTGAGTGTCAACACGTGTCTTTTGTGCATGCTCTTCTGGTGTGTGTTTACAATGGAAATTACTTTGCATGCACATACACAGTAGCGTATTGTTGTTGCGTTACGACATGAACACAGTTTCTTCTTTCGCTTAGAGTTGAAAGAGGCACAGAAGAAAAAAAGGCAAATGAAGGAGAGATACCGTCAAGAAGAGAACATTGCCAACGCCATGGTGATCTGGAACACGGAGGTCCTGCCTAACTGGGAAAGCATGTTAGTTTCCCATACATCTGCAACCTTTAATATTTAATCTGTGTCTTTCAGTGTTTTTGGCAAACAAAAGAAAGTATAATTATTTATACTTTCATTTTATCCCATCTTGGGCTAAATGACTAGTAGTTTAAATTTGCATGTCATTAGTAACATCATTAGTGATCATATGTTTATGCGTTCTGTTGTTATGATTCAGGCGTAACACTCGGCGTGTGCGTGAACTCTGGTGGCAGGGCGTTCCGCCCAGCATCCGTGGGAAAGTCTGGAGCCTCGCCATCGGCAATGAGCTCAACATCACCCCAGGTAACCATGGCAACTGTGCCACCCCATACAGTTGGCTGATGACCTTTTGCCCCTCTGGGTTTGCGCAACATCTGTCTGGCAGCAGCAGTGGCAATACTTTAACAAACAAACACAGACTGTCCAGATGTACTGTGTTCACATGGAAGCAGCTGTTGTTTATGTCACAGTAATTGTTTGTATGTGTGTGTGTTTGTTTTAGAACTGTATGAGATCTTCCTGTCCAGGGCCAAAGAGAAATGGCGCAGCTTCAACGAACATGAAGGTTTGTGTTTGCTCAAACACTGATAGAGCCATTGCTAATTTTCTTTACCTGTCTGTATATGAAGCTATGTCAGATAATAGCTTAAAGTGAAAGTGAAAACCCATTCACGACCAGTTTTATTTCAATAAGGAGTTGTGTGGGTTGTTAAATGTGGGTGTTCCATACCAGGAAGGAACCTTATCTGAATGATAAAAAAAGATTAGACATTGAGTAAACAATGTGTAAATAACCTTTTGGCTAATGGTTAAAATGATGTGATTGTTTCAGTTGCTTTTTGATTAGATTGTGGAGGCAAATGTATTTGGAATAATATGCACTGATGAACCATTCACAATAAGAATATAAACATGCTTTAATAAAGTAAACAGGCCAGTTTCATGTTCATGTTCATTTTTTTTAATGTAATCTATGAAAGTGTTCAGCCATAAGTTAGTGAATATGAGTTTGTTTAAACTGTCAGATTGTTGATGGTGTCCAATACATGGTTTTCTTTAACAACTTCATTCATTATGCCACAAGAAATGAACTTTCACATGAACAATGACTTGTCTTATCTATTCTGACTGATGACTTCATCTGGTTTTGATTGACTAGACTGTGGTGTGTCACTGGCAGACAGAGAGTCGAGTCTGGATTTAATCAAGCTGGATATCTCCAGAACTTTTCCCTCCCTCTACATATTCCAGAAGGTAAGAACAGGTGTCTTCGCTCTGCTGCCTTGTCTTTTTTTTGTGTTGCTTCCATCACAACTTATTTGTGCATCTCCCTCTCCATTAGGGTGGACCATACCATGATATATTGCACAGTGTGTTGGGGGCATACACCTGTTATAGACCTGATGTAGGCTATGTAAGTATTATGATGGTTGATATGACAGAATGTGTTTATGGTGAAATCTTAGTACATTGCTTTGTACTCTTAGCAGGGCATGCAATTCACATGCGCGTTGTCACATGTTCTGCCCAGGGCAAAGACCTGCTGCATATACAAATGCAATCTGGCCAAGTGGCTATGCGGAAGATTGAATTTGTTCCACTTGTGTATATCTGTCTTTTGACTGTGTTTTGTGATTGACAATGAGTTGATGTGCTTTTAGTTTGGGGGTAGTGATAGATGGATGTATATCGGAAAAGGCAGATTAATCGTGAAAGGTGAAAGTGTGTCTCGAGTTGTTCCTGGCAGGCTACTCAGCCTTTACAGGCTCCGGTTAGGTTGGGGGGTATCTGCTGCCTGCATGGAAAAACCCTGACGCATTTGTTCAATTGGCGAAACTTCACTAATGTTTTTCCCCACTTTCTGTGGCTAGAATACATTTTCAGGAGGTACATGCTTGACTTGACTGTACATCCTAGCACAGAAATGTATTTTGTTGAGCAGTGCACAATTATTACGCGTCGCATGTCCCGGGCATAATAAACAAGGGAGCGGATTTACTGTATGGAGAATGGAGACTTCAAGTGTTGAGCCAGGTGTGGGAAAGATATGGGCAAGCTTCCTTATCTCTTTACCTCGCTAGAAAATGCTCACTCATTTTCAAATCGGTTGAGAAAAGACCCAACGTGTGCGGGATAGTGACTGAAAGACCTGGCCGTTCAGCAAACTGCAGCCAATGTACTTGTAGAGACTAAATAGCTGCCAGAGAAAATTATAATTTTGAGATTTAAAATTTAGCAAATTAAACTTCAGTATACAATATGTTTTATATCTGTATGAATGGTGTCTAATAATGCATAGGCAATGTACACTTTAGTTTCTCTTGCCAATAAAGTTTGATATGAATTGAATTTTCCCATTTGATCCTATTATAAAAGAAAGTCCAATGGAAAACGGCAGAATTTTGCCCAAATTGTAATTGATTTTATGGCATGTATACATATACTTGTGTCAAAGATTAGTACCTATATAAATGTGTCTAATGAACTCTATCACAAAAAACTGAAAATTTTAACATGTACATATTTAAATAATTAAAATAAATGATGGATTACCAAAGTTTGTTGTAATGTGTAATATACCATAGTTTAATAGCAATTAATCAAAAAAACAATATTAATTAAAAAAAATAATACAGCCCTAATTATAAGTGACCCTCATCTAACATGTTAAAATAATCTAAAAAGGCATGTCATGACCCCTTTAATGGATAATAACTTGTAAGCTATTTCTATTTTCCAAATACTTTTAGTCAATTGAATAGGGTTGTGCATCCATCCATCCATCCATCGTCAACTGCTTCTCCTGTGTACAGGGTCGCAGGGGGCTGGAGCCTATCCCAGCTAACATTGGGCGAAAGGCGGGGGACACCCTGGACAGGTCGCCAGTCCATCGCAGGGAGGGTTGTGCATATGAACCAAAAACATTATATAGCTAATTAAAAATTATTATAATTGTTTTATAGATATTGCAATTGGCAAATGTTTTTCCTTATTCATACAGTTTACATTCAAAAATGCATTTGTATTTAGCAGCCCTGATTTTGAGTAAATATTTGTGTACAGAATGTGTTCAAGCAATTTTGTGAATCTTATTTGCCGTCATTAAATTGTAGATACACTGGACCCAAAAATATATACATGTAAGTCACTATTAAAATTGTAAAATTTAATTGCACAGTATAAAACAAAGTGGCATCTGCAAATCGAGGACTAACTTCACTTTCTATAGTCAATTTTGTAATGATATTTTACTGGTCCCAAAGTTTTAGTGGGTATGAAATCCGTTCTCCTCAAGTTCACACAGGTGTCCAAGCAGAGATGCCACAGGCGTAGTTCATAACATTACCTATGGACATTATCGACTGACGTTTGACAACCAGAAAGTGTCTAATTTTAAACCGAATATCTCTAGTTTTACCATTTCAAACCTATCAAACCTCTTTTTGTCAAATGTTTTACTTGAAGAGTGTGGTTGCGCTACTGTTCTTTGAAATAAATGCCACTTAGTTTGATGTTTTGTTAGCTAATTCAATAATATTTATACATTTGTAAGTATGGCTTAAGTGTCAATTTTAGGGGCCACTCTAATATATAATCATTAAATCAGCTAATTACTATTCTGCTCTCTAAATATCAGTATCAGTGTTGACAATTAGAAAACCCAATAGTTTGATGTGTGTGTGCGTGTGTTTTAGGTGCAAGGGATGTCCTTCATTGCTGCTGTTCTCATTCTGAATTTGGAGGAAGCCAATGCCTTCATTGCCTTTGCCAACCTCCTTAACAAACCATGCCAGATGGCCTTCTTCAGAGTGGACCATGACCTGGTACACATACTCTCTCTCTTCATCAATCCTATTTGTGGTAGACCTGCTGTAACACTAATATTTGCTCTTAAAATAGAGGGAAAGTTGTTTTTGCAGTCAGCATTAATTTCAACCATATGTTTGACCCATTTATAGTGATTTCTTTTGCCAAAAACTTTGAGCCAGGAACTCACAAAAGTTGTCGTGTTGGCAAAACTGCTGAGGAACATTCCTTTTATCTTACACACTAGATGTTGTCCTTCTCATCAAGTTTGTTTTTAAGATGGAGTCATGCTCTGTACTTATGTTATATTTTGTTTTTCCAAGATGCTGAAGTATTTTGCAGCGTTTGAGGTGTTTTTTGAAGAGAATCTTCCCAAACTGTTCCAGCACTTTCAGAACAACAGCTTGACACCTGACTTTTACCTCATAGACTGGTAATACTGGATGTAAAATATTTGCCCCTGCTCTGTTTGTTCCTCTCCCTTCTATATATTTCTTTTCCTTGTTTTGAAACCAGAGAGGAACACAAGTCATCTTTTTACAGCAGTAACTCTTAATTGCCCCCTATCGGCTGGTAATAGCAGTTCAGTCTTCCTCCATCCACACAGATCTAATCCTTTCATATTTAGTTTGTAGTCCTAAGAAACAGTGAATCTTTCTAATTTCTTATGGGGTTTTAAAATGGCAGTTTTTGATTCAATAGAAAAATAAGGATTTCCTTTTTTTTTTTTCCTTTGTTTTGCCATAACTCTGAGGCATGTGAATACATAGGCTAGTCTGAATGTTGATAATTAAATAGTGCAACATTACCAACAAGGATTTGAGTTTATGTGCTTAACCAATTCTGTGTAAAGAAGTGGACAACCATTTGAGTCCATCTGTAGTAACTTGTTAGCAACTTTTTATCTAACCATCTTATTGTCTTCAGGTCATTTTTGACTTTGCACAGGTAAGGAATATGTTATAAATAAAGTTTAGTTTTTGGTACAGGAAACAAATATTGCGACTTTGTCAAAACTATAAAAACTGACTAAATAAAAAAAGAAAATCTGTTTTTGCATATAATTGTTTAAGAGAAATAAAACATTCTTTCCATTTTGGTGTTGTACAATAATGAAGAATTTATGAATTGTAATGGTTTTCAAAGGGCTTAAAAATGACCCAAAGGACAAAAGGAGAGTGCAATAGGCAGGTTAAAACACTCAAAAATCATGTTTGAGGTTTCACTGTATATCATTTATGCCATAGAACAAAATGGAAAAGCCTTGTCAAGTCTTGTTAATCACCGACCTTATTTTCCTCATAAACCAAAAACCACTGCTGTAAAACCCCATTTGAAATTTCTGACAGAACCCATTGCGAATTAGCCTTCCGGTTTTGCCTACAAATTGACATTGTGACTGAACAGCTCTATTCTCTCAAATGACTGGAAATTCATGTTACAAGCGGTTGTTACTTGCATGATTTGCACTACTTTTGCAGACAGAATTCTTTCTTACCAGAATTCTTTTATTTATGTCATGCTCTCAGGATCTTCACTCTGTACAGTAAATCATTACCGTTGGATGTGGCATGTCGCGTTTGGGATGTGTTTTGCCGAGACGGAGAGGAGGCGTTATTCCGGACGGGACTCGGAATCCTGCGGCTGTACCAGGAAGTTTTACTACAAATGGATTTCATTCATAGTGCACAGTTCCTTTCCCGACTGCCTGAAAACACACCTGCACACACACTCTTCTCCTGCATAGCAAACACACAGATGGTCAGTAACAACCGTCGGTGGAACCAGGTGAGGATACACACATTTATTTATAGGCAACTTGATTTTTCTGATTCATGAGGTCTTAATTCTATCCAATTTGATTCCATCTTGGCTTCATGGGGTTAGCTTCTGCTATTGTCCATACATTCAGAATAAATGATTTTGTTAAAAGTTCAGTATAGCATTATTAATGTAATACTATAGTTCATTTTGTTCATTAACTATTAAAGGGATAGTTCACCCAAAAATGAAAATTCTCTAATTTTCTCACCATCAGGTGTCATACACCCAGGTGTGTATGACTTGCTTCAGCAGAACACATTTGAAGAATTTTTTTTAAATATCTAAGCGCAGTAGGTCCTTAAAATGCAAGTGGATGGTGATCTGATTTTGAAGCTCCAAAAATCAAAGACAGTCAGAATAAACGTCATCCAGCATTAAATTAATGTCATCTAAATTGTGTTGCTTAAGAAGACATTAATTTAACTCCTGGAGTCGTATGGATGACGTTTATTTTGACTGTCTTTTCTCTTTGGAGCTTCAACTGTTTGATCACCATCCACTTGCATTTTAAGGACCTACTGAGCTAAAATATTTTTCTTCAAATGTGTTCTGCTGAAGCAAGTCATACACACCTGGGTGTATGACACCTGATGGTGAGAAAATTAGAGAATTTTCATTTTTGGGTGAACTATCCCTTTAATAGTTAATGAACAAAATGAACTATAGTATTACAATCAATTGAGGATTAATCAAAATGAATGGCCAAATCTGAAAAATCTATATTTTTATCCAGCCCTGATTCACAAAAGAGTTCCTCAAGGGTTCCTCTCCCTCTCTCTTGCAGGTCTTCTCTGCTCTGATGAAAGATGGATTCAGAGAAACAGACAAAAGCAGCAGTAGCAGCAGCCCTGCCATAAGAAGCTAACCGCTTACAGCTAACTCTCCCAGAAAAGGTGATGACATTTCTGAGACTTATAGAAGATTAAGTCATCTCACAGCACTTTGACCTCTGCAGTGTGTCTTGAAGAGGACCAGAACATCTGAGGGACATAGCTCAGGCTCTGAGCCAATGTGCTGAATGTACTGTTTGAAGAATCTCCTAATGGACCTGTCCGCTGTGGAGGGGCCACTTCTTTCGCTTGTGAGTGTGTTTGTGGTAGAATGAGTCTGAGAATAAGTGAAATGTGAGTCAGGTTACCGTATAATGTGCCAACTTTGTCAATGTTACTTTTGTAATGTTGTGACTTTAAGAAAACAAACTAATCAAAATAAATCAAACACACATGCACAGTGGCCAGAGCCACATGAAATAAATACTCCATTCCAGCTGATGTGAACCAGCGGTAGGCCTTCTGCCACACACACACACACACACACACACACATACACACATACACACACAGAGAGAGAGAGAGAGAGAGTCTGAACCTGAGGTACACTTTCATTAGCGCCATCCAAAACAGTCTGTCTGTTTGTTATAAATCAGTTTTTCTTCTTTTTTTACCATCGACAACTATGGTGATATTTCTTTATTTAATCAGTATTTTGTCTTGTTTTCCATAAAAAAATAAATCGAAACATTCTTAAATGAGGTACATTTATCTATTATTAAAAATGTCATTTTAAATGTTTTTTCTTTTTTTTAAGCATAAATCTAACAAAATGTAGTCATGTTTATGCATAAAATAATAAGAAAAAAACATGAGGCAAGAACAAAAAAACTTAAGCAATGCTATAGAAGACTTGTTTTTAGAGACTATATCTTCAGTAAATTTCACATTTTGAGGTGAAAATAAGACAAAAAAACTTTTTCAGAAAATAATTTTTTGCAATATAGCACTCATGACTTTATGCTTCAGTTATCAAAATAATCAGCCACATTACTTGAAATAAAAGGTTTGCAAACACACATTTACAACACACTACACACAAACAACCAGCAAACAAGAGATCAGTTTTCAATTGTTGCAGCTTGCACTACACTCCAAATGAATGAACCTGTACATTTCCAGATTTGTTTATTTAAAGTCTTTTTTTATTTAAGAGCTATGCATCTTGTTTTTCTTTTTTTTATTTTATTTTTTATCTTCCTCACTGTACAGTTTTCTTACAGTTGGTAATGTAGTTGTCTGGTGTGAGGAATCTTGAGTAGATGTGAACAAAGTATTGGACTCCTGCTTTGTTGTCTTGTCTTTCTTTCTTAGAGTTTCCTACATTTACGCAGTGTCCTTTATGATTAAACATTACGTTTTGAGGATTTAAAGGTTAAAAAGTGCTAAGAAAAAAAATAAAAAGGCCTGAATGTATTTGAGTGCAATTTACAGATCACTGGAAAATACAGTGGGGCTCAAAGTCTACACTTAAAATGGAATAAAAAATATAAATATTTACCAAAAATGTATTATGAAGAAATATTAAAGATTCTGCACTATTTATAGATCACTAAGTAAATTTGTGACTGAGCATGTTAATTCTGTTGTACAAAAGGTCATATTTTCTTGCTTCACAAGATGCTGTTTTGAACATCTTCAAATCATGCTGGGATTGTCTAGTTACTATTGTAACCTCGATTCCCTGAAAGGAGGGAATAAGACGCTGTCACGACGCTGTGTCACGAAGCTGATGCTAGGGGTCACCCTTTGGAGATCCGATCTCCCTGAATACTATAAAATCACGCCAATCCTATTGACAGCTTGAAGCTTTGCCCCCAGATTGCGCGCTCAAAGCAAACATAAATTAGAGCTCCTGCCATAAGCAATGTTTCCAACCCAGTGCAGAAGTGGAGCACAGGTGTGGTGATCGCTTCTTTAACCTGTGGGAGATGGAATAACCCTTCTGCTTGGCAAGATCCAGCGGCGGCTCCAGAATAGTGGGTGTGCACAAAGTAAGGTGCACGCCACATTTTTGAGAGCTTGTTGTGCACCTCCAGGAAGAATGGAACTGGACACTGGGAAATAGCTTGATGCCGTCCTGCATTCAGAAACCATTCTAGTCGAGAGTGCTCTGACTCCACATGGAAACCACATGAGCTCAACTGTCCACGAGAGAACATGCATCAGATTTATTAATTGCCAAAATCATCTGGCGAAAGAGACCTGATGCATCGAGAGACATCACGTCATCGTACGGGGAACCACCAAGAGATCACGCCGTGCCCCCCGACAGAGATCATCGCTGCTGTATACGTGAAGCTGCTGTGTAAGGAAAGCAGGAGGACTGCAAAAATACTTACTTGAAATCTCCTCTCTGGATATCCTAGCCTCAAGTCCCACCCTTGTGTGTTCCCTCAGGAGATAATTTTATATTATTCAGGGAGATTGGAGCTCCAAGGAGTGACCCTTAGCGTCAGCTTTGTGACGCAGCGTTGAGAGGCTGACTTGTAAAGGAACACATATCATTAATTTTATATAAACTTGTGCCAGCACGACTGCATGCTATCATTAAAACAAAAGGGAAGAACCAAATACTAACTCCCTAATACATGTTCACTCAATTTACCAAACAATAATAATAATTGTATTAAATCAGAAATATGCAGAAAAGAAGCAATTTCACATGTGGACATAGTTATTATTTGGTCACAAGGGTTTTAAGCTGCTTTTTCATGGCACACAAAATTGAGTTATTGTTGGTAATTATCTCCTATTAAGTTATATACATTGTAAAGACAAGGTAAGTTCAGTCAGTTCATTATAAAAATTTAGAGCTGAGGTGTGTCATGATTTCGATGTTAAAAGGACTCCCTTATCCCAGTTCAATATGCAGCGATATCTGCAAGCCATTTGAAGATTCATTTACTCAAATTTAAACACCGTGGATCTGTCACAGAGTGATATGAATGAAAGCAATACAACGGTATTCAACAAAGCTATTGTGTTTTCAACTTTTATTAATAAAACACAAAATGGTATGTTCACCTGTACAGAGGACTAATGAACTAAGAAAATAGACAGAAAAGCACAACTTTATCAACCCTACAGATGAGGGTTTTAAAGATAACAGACCACAAACCTCAAAATAATTTCCATTCTTACTGAACATGGATTTAAAGAGGGTATGTATGGTTTTGAGAATACTGTTCATAGGACAATGCCAAATGAGACGAGACATTCTTGGCTAGTAAGGCAGAACATTCTTTACTTGAAGAGGAAACCATATTCTCTTCTGCACATTATATACATTTCAGTACAATTAGGTGGTTGTGTATATATATATATATATATATATATATATATATATATATGAAGACAAGTATCCAAACAACCAATAAACAATTTTACAATATTTATTAATCTTGAATAATGGTCATTTATAAATATACTATGTAAATGTTTAATGTAAAAACAATAACCAAGATTAATAAATGCTATAAAAGAATTGTTGATTGTGTTAAATATTGTGTGAACTAATGTTACCATACACAACCTTATTGTGAGGGGTAACCTGAAATGTTTGCCTTTTAGTTCTCAGCTCTGGTTCTAATGGCATTTCTTTTTCCCCACATTTAATTTAACAGGCTGAAAGCAGTCTCTTCATAAGGTAAGCAAACCCTGCTCATCAAGCGATTGGAGTGTCGCCTACAGGACACATTAACATTAATCAGAGCAGAATCAGCCACAAGTGACAATGTCCATTAGCGGGTTTGTGTAAAAACAAAACTCAAACATATGGCTCCTGCTGCCCTTAAAAGATAAAGGAATTATCCTTGCAAAAAGACTACAGTGAAGGCTTATCAGTCTCCTTTTTCTTCTCTTTCTTCTTCTTTTTCTCTTTCTTCTTCAGTTTCTTCTCTTTCTTCTTTTTCTTTTTCTCCTTCTTTGTTTTGTCATCATCATCATCATCTGATTTATCCTTTTTCTCTTTGGATTTGTCCTTACACTCATCCTTACGGTCTTTGCCCTCTGGCTTGCTTTTCGGTTTGTCCGTAGAGTGAGGGCTTTTGTCATCTCTGACTCGCTTCCTGTCGGGACTGCGTTCCCTGTGGTCCTGGGAGGCTTGTGAGGATGGCAGCCTATCAGCTCTGCAGGGGGGGCTCGCTCTTCTATAAGATAAAGTTTGATGGTGGTCTCCATGTCTTTTAGCATCCCTGTGCTGCTCCTGTGACCCCATCTGCAATCATGAGAAAAATGGGGACTTTTGTTTTGTGATTCTACATACCAGGTTCCCATACATTTTGACCAATGAATATTCATGAGTTTCTAGTCGTTTATAATTGAGGAATATTAAATTAGATTTGTCTAACATTTGTCAATGCATTAGTTATCATGAAAAAACAATGAACAATATTTTTTTCACAGCATTCAACTTCATCTTAATTTATAAATATATTATTGTTCATTGTTAATTCATGTTCACTTATACAACTTAACTGTAAATAGTTACCAAATAATACACACACACACACACACACACACACACAGCTTGGAAATCACCATTTTAAAATGTCCAAGTTTTTCATCTCCATTGGAATCCTGTGAATTACATCGATACTCTCTTTGTTAAAATGTCTCACACCTGCAATGCAATGCTGGTACAGTCTGAGTGCTTGTGATTTAAGATAAATGGCATGTTATCTCAAATGTCACCTTGTTCCTGTCATTGAGTCCATGAGATGCAACATGTTTTTCTGCGCTGTTTGGATCCCCAAAGAACTCCTCACAGCGTTGACAGAAAAAACCCATGACTGGGATCAGATCCCCACTACCTAAAGTAAAGAACCATAAAATACAGCGTAGAACCATAAGAGGAAGGACATTGTGGTACATCAAAGTGTGTGAATGAAATTACAAATATAAAAGGGTCATGTAATGCTTTTTTTTTTATATAGTTTTGTTATCTTTCCTGAGGTCCACTGATAATGTTAGTAAAGTTTTTTTTTCCCCACCAAAACAGTCAACGTTTTGTAATGTATGATCATTTTCCACCCGATCTCTGACAATCCTCAAAAAAAAGCACCAGTGGGCGGGGCCATGATGCACGGGGCCATGATGATATTGCTGCTGTAGAGGCCATCTTGAATTAATGAGTACCCCAAGTGACATAGGGTTGTCACAGAAGTAGAGAAAGAAGTGTTTTGGCAGCTTGGTTTCAATAAATGCTTTTTATTGCATTGGGGATTACGTTTTGAGTTCTGAAATTTACCGTATTTTTGAATACGGTAAATTTTTACCGTATTCTTATATGTCCATATATCAAGTAAAATTTTATTCCTCATGACATGAACCCTCTCCTTCAAAAACTTTACATTTTCACCAGTTGTTTACCATACTTGACACATTATTTATATATATATATTTTTTGCACATGGAGAATACTACATTCTCTCCCCTCAATGGCACAACAATAAAGACGCTTCTTAATATAATTTAAAGGAAACATTTCCATCTTAACGATGATACAATTAGAGTGTGTTTCAATTTGTTTATTCATTAAAGGGATTATTCATCCAAAACATTTACTCACACTAAAGTAGATCCAAACCCTCATGACTTACTTTCCTCAGTGAAAAACAAAAGATTGTTAGGTGCATCTCAGTCAGCTCCCTAGTTCAGTAGTTAAGGCATTGATCAGGGAGTCTGCCATTTCAATCGCAATATCATTCCAGTGCACTGAAATGTTGGCTCCCTAAAAATTCCCAGAATGCATCGTAAAATCCAGGGAGCATCATTGCTCACTATGTTCCCTTAACGGAAATGTTTTCTTCTGAAGTCTTTGGAAAACAAGCACAATTGTAAATATATGTTTTCTCTTTAAAAGAGAATTTGTTTGGAATGTGTTTTATCCATAATTACCATGAAAGTTAAACATTATTTTAAATATTAGGAGTAGTTAAAAGTGTAATTTATCTTTCATAATAACACAGTACATTTGAATATCTACAGTAGAAAATGCACGACAGTGTCATTTATGCAGTGATGTTGCTGATTAATAACAGCTGTGTTTAAACGCATGCAGGTAATTAAGTCATAAGTGTCCCAGTGCTTAGTGGATCAACACCCTTTCCAGTATGCAAATATACAGATTCATGACACAGGGAGCTGATTGAGATGCACCCTTGGTCACCATTCACTTTTATTGTAGAGAAATAAAGATGCATTAAAAGTGAATGGTGACTGACGCTAACATTCAGTCTAAAATTTCCTATTGTGTTACATAGATGTCAGTCAGATTGGTTTGGAACAACATGGGGGTGAGTAAATGATTAAATGATTTTCATCTTAGTGTAAACTGTAATGCATAAACATACTTTCTCATAGTACGATAGTAAAGCTCATCTATAAAACAAACCAATAAAACAGAACATTCAACTGAACAGTCAAATCATCTGAGGACTAATATTGTTTAAACAACTTAAAAGGTGCAATATGTAACAATTTACATGTAATTTAAATACATTTTAAACAATGAGCCCTTCCCGGACTTCCTAAGTTGCCTATTAAAGCCTGTAGACTGATTTTCATGCGAAGGGAATGGGTCGCTTTTGCCGGGAAAATCCAAAGGATGTGAAGTTTATGCGTGATCTCGAGACCTTGCCTCAGTGCTTCTCTTTCACTACTCAATAGTGACAACAAACTAATATACAGTCTGTTTTATAAACAGCTACTATCATCATCTACCAAATTTAGCTAACAACTATTGATAAAGCTGGCTAACTAGTTAACGTCAACATAGGCGATTGTATAAATACAGTCAATGTATCATGCAAAGAAAAGAGATTACTTCAAACTACAGTCAGACCTATATCCACACTTAGTTCCTGTTCCAGCACTGGAGAGTCAAATATAATATGCAGTCGCAAAGTTTCTTGCTACCAAATCATAACTGTGTCATTTTAATTATGCTGCCTCATCTGTCAGCATGATGCCGGTGAATCACGTTTAGCCTCTTTGTACGTTACGTCATTATTTTGGTCGATGTTCGCTCGCGTACATATGGAGTGTGTGCATGAGCACGAGCAACAGGTAGCTGGCTGCAGTTCACTTAATGGCCACAGGTGTCATTAATAACAAGGGTTTCTGAATCTTACATACCGCACCTTAAAGATCCAGAGAGTTTCCGGAGAGTAAAAGGGCTTATTCAATACCTTCCTGTTTCATCAAGCCCTCCAGTTCTTTCACCAGGTACTCTTTCCTTTTCTTCTGAATCTGTTTCTCTCGTCTCTCTCTCTCTCTCTCATCCACTTTCTAGAACAGTCACACAGGTCACATTAGACACTTGGAGTAGTGTCATGAGTGGTGGATAAAGACTACAGAAATTAAAGAGGACATTTAACGTGTTCCAGTGCAAGTACCTTCTCCTCACGCTTTGACTCTCGAGAATGGCTGCTTCCAGAGCGGTTACTCCAGCTGTCATCAGTTTTGGATGCTGAAAACAGGAATTAATGTATTAATTAATTCCAAGCAAGAGGAAGTTGTGTCTCTTTGTGATTTATTGATGTGGACCCATATACTCTACAATGATTCTTGCAATACAAAAGAGCCATAAACACACAAAATCATACAAACAACTGACACAACCCTACGGAGCCCCCAAAGTGACCTGTGCAAAAAAAAAAAATCTAAGAGACTTTCGCGTGCGCACGAGAAACTTTCGCGTGCGCACGACAAACTATATATATATATATATATATATATATATATATATTAGGCATTTGCTGCAATACTTGCAAGGAGGGCATTGTATTAAAACCCTACATATTTCCTCTCCTTCTAACAAATTACTGCAAAGAATTCCTCAAATGCCTAATGTACAGATGATGTTTAAACTTTTAGTAGATCATTTTCAACCTGGTTCTGGTTTTCATAAACTGTACTCCTAAGAAATTTAAGATAACGTTTTTTAAATTTACACCGACGTACAATGTAGGCACTGAAAATCTAACTGACATTGATGATGCCACTGTAAGAGCTCGTTCACACCGAAAGCGTATCAGCTTTTATTGTTTTTCTATTTAAACAAGCTAGATGGATGTTTTTGACTGTTAATGCCACGTCTCTGTTTTTTAGCATTCCGCGCAGAAATGCCACCTTTTTTAGAAGACATTTCAAATTAAAAAGTGCATTGCGAGACGCCTGCATTCTATTAAATTGGTTGCGATGAATCTACCTTTCTTTAGCGCAAGGACAAACGCAATCGGTTTGACTTTGAACTTTTTTGGATTTGTTTAATAGTTTTGTCTTTATCTATAACATCCATCCATTTCAATTATAAGGAAATGTAAATCAAGTTATATTTTGTCATATAAAGTGAATTCTTTACAGTGTTGTGCCCAGTGGTTAAAAACCTGGGCTGCTAACCAAATGGTTGTAGGTTCAAACCCTGCGAGGGATATTTTATTTTCCCTGGAGTGTCAGCTAAATTACATATCAATACAAATGAATGAATTAGTCATATACAGCATACTAATATATGCTGGCGCTGACCTTTGGACAGTGCTTGCAGTGCCTCCAGTGCTGGTTTGAGCAGTGGGAGTGAGGAGGCCCCTCCTGGCTCTTCCTTTTTCTCTTTTAGTCTAGCAGCCATTTTACAGATATCAGCCATGCCTGGACTCAGGCCGATGGTCCTCAGGAGGCTTTTCACCTTCTCACATTGCTGTGGAGTAACTGTTGCAGTGCCTGATCCAACAGGCTGCACGCTATGCATGGCATGAGCTTTGGTTTCATGGACACTGTGAGTCTGGTGTTCTTTACTAAGAGGATGAACCGGAGATCTCACAGATCTGGTTTGGGCCAATGGAACAGTCACTGCCTGAGGTTTGGCCCGCTCCTCTTCCTCTCCATAAAGGAATTTCTCCTCATCTTCAACACTCTGGAACACTGGCTTGGTTTCAGGCTGCTGGCTGGGTGTGTTCCAGGATAAGATACTGGAAAAGCTACTGCTCTCGTGAGGGAGTATGGAACCATAACGGAGTCCAAAAGAGGGTTCAGGTTCTGGTCTCAGCTCAGGGTTCTGGAAGCTTCTTACTGTAGGTTGATTTCCCAGAACAGTTCCACCTGTTTCATCAGCACTCTGTTTACAGGAAAGCAAGAGAATCCACATTTTACTTCTAGTGCAATTTATGTAGACACGGTCTTAATGTAAAAACAAGCAAAAAAGGAGACAGCAATCTAATACAGACTGCATGAACAGGCTTCCAACCACTTAAAAAAAAAAAAAAAAAAAAATAGAATGTCCTTGATTTTTACAGTTATCCGCGATTACGGTATAAAGATTTTTTTAAAATCTTTATTTTTGTGAGACTGAACTCTCAGAACAAAATTATTCAAGATGATTATTCATGCTATAATACACCAGAATATTTGCCTGTATACCTGATTTCTGAGGAGGGCACCCTTAACCAAAGGAAGGTGTTTCTCCAGATCTTTGCCCTGTAGGATCTGTTTCAGTCCATGAAAAATATCAGGCATAGCACTACCACCAAGGCTCGGCCCACTGCTGATACTGCTAGAGCTGTGACTGCTTTCTGCGGTTCCCCTGTGAGATGTTTTATTCTGAGGTTTATTTTGGCTAGGACTCAGGCGTGCCTGACTCTTGCTCCGAGTACTCTTCCCATGACTGCGACTGCGACTCCTTGGACGACTTTTGGCCCTTGTGCGACTTTTAGCTCGACTGCGACTTCTGCTACGTGATCTGCTGCGAGGCCGACTCTTTCCACGACTACGCGCTCGGCTACGGCCACGGCTCCTTCCACGGCTCCTGCTGCGACTGCGTGGCCGGCTCTTCCCTCTGCTCCGACTCCGTGCTCGGCTGCTGTGCTTTTCTCCAATGTCACTTTTATCTCCTTTAAGCTCAATCCGTTCACTGGCCTCCAGGATTCTAAGAAACGCCTCTGCTTTTTGCCTTTAAAACACATTTATATAAATACAAAAGTTTTTAAGAGTACTTTCATTCACTCACTCATGTTGTTTCAAACACATATAACTTAATTTCCTCCATGGAACACAAAAGGAAATACAGTATTAGGCAGAATCACAGCCTTAAGGCCTTTGCACACCAAATGCTAATTTTCGCCATGATTTGTTTCCGAGAATTGTTTCCTATGAAGCCATTCACACATGAATGCGCCGGTTTAAATAAAGCAAGGTTTTTTTTTTTATTTAAGGTGAGTGTGTCGATTTTTTTTCCCTTATTTTTATGAAATGCCCTGACCAATAAATATGAGCTTTGGATCACATGTCAGGAACTGCAGCAGTTACCAAAACCAGTGCAACAGGTGGCGCTAAAGCATAGAAAGCATTAAGTTTTGACAACCAACATTAAACGCTAAAAGGAACTCAAGGAAGAAATCCTCAACCTGCAGTGAGGATGTTTTATTAGCATCACATGTCTTCAACTGAAACATGTTTGCCTCATATGGGTTCTCTTAACATGTAAATGATATTTCTGCATTACTGCCTTACATACCCTTAAAAAAAAACGATCTAATCTTAAATGGATTGTCTTCATAATTTATTCCAGATGGTCTGCGTGACAGTGGCATATAATCACTCTTGTTCCAAATGATAAAGTTTTAACTTAATAAACCTTTTCTTTTTATTATTTTTTACACTTGATTCTTTCAAATCACCCCTCAGACTTTGTATACATGATAAAACTGGCTGTCAACTTGTCCAGCAGGTGAACTGAAATGCTTTGTGAAAGTGTCTTGAATGTTTTCTTTGTCGTTGAGAAAATCAACAACAAACTCGACATCGCTGCTGCAGCTTGTAGAGAAATATGTTTTTTTTTCATCTGCTCGCTAGAGAAATCGTTTGCTTGTCTAAATCCAGCGTCACACTAGCAGACTAAAACCAACTAGATTTTGGCTGAGGGTCTCACACATGTCGACTGTTTTGCTGAGATCTCGCTCTCTTCTGAATAGAGGAGGGGTGAAAAACATACCAAATCAACGCTCTGATTCCCTGTCATGTGGAGCTCACAGAAATAACAACAGGAGTACCGTGAGAGCATAAATAATTGTAATAGAGCGATTTAGGGTGCGATTCATGGAGTAACTTTACCTTGTGAAATAGCGCTGGGCAATATGAGATATGAGATGTTCCTGGTCAAAAATAACCGGCCTATTAAAATTGCTTCTATATATCTCTAATTATGCTATATTATCACCAAAAATTAGATAAGGTCTTTTTCGTCATCTTGTTTTCTTTCAATTAGCATGGGTTTTGTATTTCTATTTGGAACATACTGATCATAAGCCTCATTGAATTTTCATGCTCTCACAAAGAAGATCAATAGCCACTTTTCCACTATCAGGCCAGTGTGAGTCAGGGCTATTAACTGGCCAGCCGGGGCAAATAGCTGGTGCCAATGTCACACACCTCGCCCCTTTCACAAGCAAAAGGGGAGGTCAAGCTGAAGTATCATATTATTTTGTTATCTAGAATATTGAGTTTATCAAATGTAAACATTAGCTAGTTAGCAAGATAAATCAGAAATAACAACTCATCAACTGTAACTGCCATGATGTCCCGAGTGGTCTCTCCACTAACAGTGGGACAATGTCCATGCACACAGTCTATGAAAGTTCACAGAGCAATGGAAATTAATTTCTTTGGGCACTGCTTTGTCCATTGTGCTTTTTAACAGATTCGTGGTGTGTGTGGTGCAGGCATTTTTTTTTTATATTTTTTTTTCCCAAACCTGTACTGTTATGTGTTGGATACAGTACTAGGGGTGCAACGGTATGAGATTTTCACGGTATGATAACCATCTCAGAAATGATCACGGTTTCACTGTATCACGGTATTACACAATTACTATTATCAGTGAAAACAGAAGGGTTATTTATTTATTTTTGAGCAAACACTTTATTATAATTTAAACTTGAAACCATTTATTTTATTGATGTGTAAAAAAAAGTCTCCCTTTTGAAAATAAAATAGAAAAATAAGAAAGCTAACAGAATTATAAACATGATAAAAAAAATAGCATGCAACTATAACATGTTATATAACTAAAGCATGTTAGTTTATATGTTAAATGAACTACTAAATTATAACATCAGCTGTGTCAGCTTTTGAAGTAATGTCCTATGATTATTAATAATTATCATATACTGTAGGTGCACGACAGCGCAGTCAGACTGCTCTTGTCTGTGCTTTAACTCTGTGCTTTAACTCTGTGCTTTAACTCTGTGCTTTAACTCTGTGCTTTAACTCTGTGCTTTAACTCTGTGCTTTAACTCTGTGCTTTAACTCTGTGCTTTAACTCTGTGCTTTAACTCCGTGCTTTAACTCCGTGCTTTAACTCCGTGCTTTAACTCCGTGCTTTAACTCTGTGCTTCTCAACTGGTTTTGCTTCAGGACAGATTTTACATTGGACATCAAGTGTCGACCTGCCATAGATTAAACATAACCTGCATTTAATGTATCCTGGGTCACATTTCCTTTTATGTTGTATAGTTTTATTCATGGTTTTCCAGTACAAGGACATGCATCAAGGGACATTATTTTTGTTGTTGATGTCAACAACAAAATCTACAGGAAGTTTTCTCTCCCCCCTTTAAAAATTGAAGAACGCATTTACTTATATGAACCCATTATTATCCCGTTTTTCATCTAATATTATATATTTATACACATATTACACAGAAGGAAAGGCTCCTCATTACCATGGTTAGGTCAGTGTGCTAGTCTTAATAATAATAATAAATTCATGTATTTAAGAAAAATAAATACTAGCCGAAACACATCTTGAAACTTTAACTAAAACTACCACTGTTGATATAAAATGAGGTCTAATAGATTCTACCTTTAGATTATTTCATATGAAACTATAACATTTTTTTAAAATACAAAAGTTACGTTTACTCATGTAAAATCCTGAAACAAATTTGTAAAGTTGATGGCGTGTAATTATTAATATTTTTAACTATTTTGTTTAAGGGGCCACATCAGGCTTTAAGTAGTGTATGGGGGGCCACATTGTATTACTTTTGAGATACAATGTTCTGCATTGATTTGGTTTTTGTAACTTTTAAGCCCAGAAATAGTTGTGTACTCAATTTTCTGAAGTGTATCTGTGACTAGTGAGACCATTCTGCAATTGCCTAAATTATTGTATTGCTCTACAAATGTAGATAGTAAAGTAGTAGTAGTGTAGAGCAGCCTCAAGAATGGACACAGAGTAGCTGTATAACACTTTTCCTTGATCAGAATATTGCATTACAGATCGCTAAATTTGTTCAAAGGGGAAATCCAGATATAAATAGTGCACTCACATGCATGGTTGCCAGATTGCACAAAATAAGCATAACATTAGGTGGAATATTTCCAATTTGCGGAAGTATAAATCTCAAACTGGGGGTGTTGCGTCTCTTATCTGGCAACCCTGAGCATGTTAAACGCTTGTGGATACGCGTTATGTCCCAATGCAAGTTAACTGAAATATCCAATGCACTAGCACACCCTCATTTGGCCCGAGTGGAAATGAGGCAAATGTTTAATAATATACAGAAAGCTTTCCCACATCTGAGCTATATAAAGCCTCATAGGGCCTTGCTCATTATTCACTTTGTGGCAGCACAATGTCCAAGTGGTTGTATTTTGCCACTTTGTGGCTCTTGATCAAATCCTTGATCATGACACTAGTCCACTTGCCCTGGTTCATTTTAAAATAAAAGTCTTGTTTTTTGTGATCTTCCCCATTCATTTTCAATGGCCAGTCATTTTTGACCGGGAACACCACAAGTGTGACTTTCTGCCATTTTTTTTTTTTACAAAATACAAATGCTTCAAAACAAACTTCCCTGTTAAACATTAAAACAAACTAGTGTGTCATTTTTATAGCACATTATAGCACAGATGTTTTCTTATGGCATTTAATTTAGTCAAAATAACCCATAAGGAATGCTTTTTTCACTCAAAAGCTGAGGTGCATGAGCTCAGGTTAATGAGGCCTATGATCCATAAGTTCCAAACAGAAATACAAAACCTGTCCTAATTGAAAGAAAACAAGTTGACAAAAAGATCCAATCCAATTTTTGGTGATAACATAGCAAGAGATAATTATAAGCAATTTTTAATAGGCCAGTCATTTTTGACCGGGAAGACCAAGTTAGGTAAAAAAATGTAAAGACAGCACAAGGGTTAAGAAACATGGACAGGGTTTAAAAATTTTCGGCAGCTGCCGAAGCAAATTAAATTAAATTAATCTTGCATTCAGTGCATAAGCGCTTAATATGCTTCTCATCAGACAAATGCATTTTTTATCTCTGGAGCATGCAAGTGTGCTCGTCCAGCAGGATTCTCAATATTTACAGAGAGAGTAGAGCGGGATAATGCACTACTTAACCATTTCTGATCAAGGAAACACAGAACGTGATGACTCCTAAACAAGTTAAGAAAGTGACGAGGAGCTTTTTATTAAAATAGGTGCGACATCTGTTGTAGTGGTGCACTGATCAGGAAATTTGAGGCCGATACCAATCTCCAATATTTTTACACACTTTTGCAAGTTATATGTTTATGCGTTTTGCAAATCACTAATTATTAAGCAAATGCGTGAAGACTTGGTGATGTTATGGTTCAAATGTAATTGATGTGATTAGTGGTAATGTAACCAACATTAATCTGATTTAAATTGGTATCTCCGCAGAATAACACTGAGATGAGTGACTGGTGAGATATTGAGATCTGGAGAGCTGCATGATTGATTAACACTGCGAGTGAGCATATCGAAGGGAGAGATGCTGAAAGTGCTCATGATCTCTCAAACAGTCTCTATCAACAGAATGTCTGATTATCACGACTCACGCTACATCACGTATACTCCAATTTGTATACATATGTTTATTTGTTGTTTAATTTGTTTTTATACCCATTTGCAGTCTCTTTATCCTCTCTGTGCTCATAGTGCAACAAGTCAGAATTACTACCGTAATGATTCTAGAAAACCTAATAGTTATACACGTGTAATTCTTACACATTTTTAAAAACAAACCTGCAGATTCATCTGAATAACTGCATGTCTGAAAGTTTACATTTGTGAATACTTAGAATTGCCAACAATTCACCCTCCAGAGGCCACTCTGTCATGCTTCAAGAAATGAGAAAGTCCTCATTCATTGGAGTAGTGGTGTATGTGCGATTCATTGTGTGCTGCAAAAAAGATCTGCCCTGATTCTGGGCACGATCAGCTGATCGTCGATCCCGACTTTAAACGTAAATCGGTTGATTTAGATTGGTGGCCGAGTGATCGGTGCACCCTTAATCTGTGGTGTAGGTTCTCAAAACCCAACACGGAGCATAAGGATATAATATGCACATATGTCACATGACAATAATCACTCGTAATACAAGCAATTTGTTTTTACCTCAAATTTAAGCAAGCAATAGAATATTATGAAAGCCAAAAGATGTGTTCCACATTAATTCTACTAATTTTTTATTTTATTTTTCTTATTGCAAGACGTTTTTATATTTATTTTCAGCAAGAAGTATTTATTTTCATTGCATTATTATTTTTATTTTTTTTATTCATGTATTATACTCTATGTTGTATTGCTCTGGGAAAATCTTGAGTTTCTTGAGGATAGTTTATAATAATATTGGTCAACAACACATCAGACTGAAATGTGACATAATGTGAAATTTTGCATTATTAAAACTAAGTTGTTGTTGTTTTGTACTAATGAATATTGTCAAGCTCCACGTTAAGAGAAAATTATATAAGAGTATATATTTTGAAAGTATTTAATTCACTGACAGAATTATCCAAAGATAGAGATTGCAAAATAATTATTTAATACATGAGCCAATTGTTCTTAATTTTACCAAAACATGTACTATATCGTGATTGTTATTGTGATATAAAATCCCTAATATAGTGATTTAAGATTTTTGTCATATCGCCCACCCCTATTATGAAAGTGTGTGATTGTGTATTTATCACCCGAAGGCCATAGAACATGTATTTCTATTTGCAGATTTCAGTGTGTAAAGAAATTATGTTTAATAAAAACAGACAGTTGTGTCTCTGCTTTCTAAATTCATTAGTCATTTTAGTGTAGTAGAAAAATGCTTGGTGACAGAATCATTTTAGATTACAATCTGCGTTTGTGATGATATGCAGCTGAGTGTGATGAAAATGTTCAGATCAACTTGACGTCTTATCAGTTCTTTAGTAAAAGAAGAAACTCAAGCAAACAGAAAGAATTCTGTCATATTGGATCCTTTTTTCTGGAACCATTTACTCATCAGAGAGTCCCGACGATCAAGGGATCGTCCCGCTGGCAGACTCTAATCAACGCTTCATCTCTCACCTACCGGACAGCGATTAATTTAAAGACGCTCAAACCTGAAAACCACTGGAAAAATCGTCTTGTGTGGCACTGACTTTAGTTGTTTTGAAAACTTGTCAAGTGGTTCTTATTCTCACCCTTCATAGGTGGAGGGCAGACCAGCTCAAAGGTGTGTTGCACCACCTACTTTACCAGGGTACAATTGCTGTTTGATTAGCACCACCTATTGTAAAGGCATGAATGTGCTAACGAAGAACATTTGCATCGATTTCTATGTGAAAGTGCCATTCATCTGCGATCACCTGCGGTGTGAAAAGGCCTTTTGTCACCATTGACTTTCTATTGAAAAAAGATTCAATGAAAGTAAATAATGACTCAGGCTAACATTCTGCCTAACATCTCCTTTTGCGTTCCATGGAGGAAAGAAACACATACAGTGGGAACAACATGAGAATGAGTAAATTATGACATATAATGACATCTTTTAGGTGAGCTATTCCTTTAAGGTCCTCATACCTGACTTCTTGGTTTTGCTCATCCAGCTTTTGGGTGGACCAGTTTGTCGAAGAGTTAACTGAAGGTGTGACCTGAGAGCTCATCAGCGTGGACCCACTCTGCTCCGTATTGTGGCTGGTGTAGTGCCGGTTCTTTAAAGGGAGAAGAGAATAATAAAATAAATATCATTGGAAATTGACAAATAACTTGTCCCTGAACTTTTTTCCCCAATATCAGCCAGTGTTTAGATTAAAATATATATTATATAGTATACTTATAAGAGTAGGTATACATTTTAGACAGGTCAGCAATTCTTAACAATAATGGTTTTCCACCATTTTAAAATCACCTTTATAGTTCAAGCACCATTTAATCTGGTCTCTAAAGGCTTATAAAAACACACACACACTTCTATGATACGCATACACGAATTAGGTGATTAAATATGTTTAAAATTGTTTTAGATAAAGTTTAGCAAGTCGATCTGCTATCACTGCTTTAAATTCAATTAATAATAAATGCATTTCAGGAGAGCACATCATGAAATACATGATGGACTGTATTATTAATGTTTAGAATGTATCTTTCAATTCCAAGCAAAATATTTCACTGCTTGAAATGATTGTACATTAGACAATGTTTTCTGTATTGCATCATGATCTGGTGTTGTGATGAGAAAACGCCGAGTGGGTTTGCATACTGTTTCTCACCAAATCAGACGGTACACTGACGTACCTCGTAAAATGATTCTCTGTAGCTTTCATTCAGTGTGCCGTACTGAGCGGCCTGCAGATGTCCCGACGGAGGAGGAGGAGGGAGACCGGGCGGCGGAGCACCGTAAGCAAGACCCGGCGGACCCCCAAAAGGAGAGCAGAACGGCGGAGGTCCAAAAGATCTGGTTGCGGGAATTCCGAAACCAGACGAGGCTACCGGAGCCCCAAGATAGTCCGGATTTGGCGGACCTCTGTACATTTTTAGCTTGAATATATGATCAGTACATGTGCAGATAAAATAGTTTTTTTTATTACCGTTCACTCTCCCTCCGAGCTGATCCAGTGGTTTTATCTGTGTCTGTGTGGAACTACAGCGCCCACTGCAGTACTGGAACCACAGCGCCGATCACTAACTAGTGCTCTAAATCCATATGTCTGTTTAAAAAGTTTTGACGTTAACAAAACATTTGCTATCTCTCTGAAATGTTGTTTTCAATAATTTCTTACTGTATTTTATTTTTTAATACATTTATATATAAAAAAAACACTGCATGTTTTTAAAATTGAGCTGTCTCAGTATGTGGAAAAATCCTCAAGCCAATAAATTGTATTATCTTGTAAACTACTATTATTTTATATAATTAAAGGGAAAAAATATGCACAACTCAAAATTCAAACGTATATATTTATTTCAACAAATAAGATACTACTTACTTTTTTCCGTTATATATTTATGCACCTAATTTAAGGTGTTCATTTACCCGGTTTGTTTTTTTTTTTTTTTTTTTTTCCAGAAGATTTTTTTTTTTATATAATATGACCCCTATAACCTCTATCTCATTTTCTTATGTTTAATTTGTTATGTCATTTGATTACAACAATACAAAAATACTTAGTGATAGTTATAAGAAAGAAGAGTGGGACGGGGTTTTTCCTAAATATTGTATTAAGTATAAATTTGAAAAGAGCAAGCCTTGTTTTAACATTTTTATAATAAATATAGCCTACAATTGTACATATATTAGATTTCTCTTCTAATAGAAAAGCTGTGAAAACACACTCTTACAAACTTTTCTCTCCCCTGAGACCTGTCATTTTGTCACTGTGTTTTCTATTGGTATATAATAATAATAATAATGATGGGGGGCGGTATTTAATATCTGGACCTTTTACTCGACAATCATTTAATATTTATTCAACAACAATAAATGAAAAAAAAAAAACACTTAAGGTTATAAAAAGTATCAAAAGTAATATCAGTATTTAACATTACATTACCAGACTTAAATACGGAACTTTATCCTATATGCACATTGATATGACATTTTTAGAAAGCAAAAATAAATGGACAAAAAAAGGCTGTTGGAAATATCTTCCCGCATATTGTTGGACAGCTAAAATCACTGTGAGGACCCCGTAATGCCAACCAAGTAGTGCAGCGACCACGGCTTCTGTCTGTAATTCAACACGTTTATCATGGATTTTACTGGTATTCTTGATTCTCTGGAGGACCTGGGGTAAATTAATTAATCGTCACTTTGTCTAAAAAATATATTTGATTCTGTTCGTTTGCTTTTCCAGCTGTTTTATAGTCAGTTTAGCCGCATATATTTGAACTCATCCACGCATGTTCCCTGCACACCGGTGTTCTGGATGGTCTGTCACAGGACTGGTTGGATCTGATATTCTGATCTTTTTCTGATCCAATCCGCTGGTCATTTCATTTGTTTTGCATTCCTCGGCAGCGATGACAGCCGTGTACTTTTTTCGTGTGATTTATGTCAGAGCTGTGATTATTGATTCGTATGTAGAGTGATTTTTTATAATTAATGATCTGAATGCGTCGTGCCGAGTCAGCAGTGCTCAAATATTGAAATATCTCCACTGGCATAAGTATCCGGCCTGTATCATCATGACCTGCATGAACAGGCCACTGTCACCACATTACCAGCTCTCAATGTGCCAGACTTGTTCACAGTTTTTACAAAAGCATCATTTTACAAGAACATTGACGATTTTACAAGTTCATTGACGTTTCTATAATCAGTGCAGAACTGGTTGTTCTATTATAAGGATGAAGACCTGAAAATGGAAGTAATTTTATGTTTTTTCTGACCAGCTCTGCGTAAGTTATCTCCTGCATTGAAGCATAACTGAACTTCATATCAGTAATATGCTGTTGTTATTGTTTTAGAATGAACAGGCAATGTGTCTTTTGTCTTTAGGCTACGTTATAGTCTTGCCAGTTTGATTGTTTTATTTTAGGCTTATAGATATGGCACTCTGGCATCATTAGATCAGGTCACAATCTCCTAAATAGTACAGGCAGTACCACTGACTCAGGGCTATCTTAAAATGCAAGCACAGTAACAGCATCTTAGAAAAGTGTGTGTGTGTGTGTTTGTGTTTGATTGCAGATACCAGGGTCCACTCCTAGAGGATGGCGCTCTTGAGACAGCTGTGAGTGGTGGGGCTGCATCTCCTGAGTTCACTAAACTGTGCTCCTGGCTTGTGTCTGAGTTGAAGCTCTGTTGCAAAATAGAGGAGAACGTTCATGCAACCAACTGTGAGTGTGACAAGAAACTATTCTGCACAAATAACAGAATCTATAAGGAAAGAATTGCCCATCAGAGTGTGACTTCTGCCTTTTCACTCTCTAAAAATTTTCCTACAAAGCGAAACTAAACTGGGAATAATAGTGTGAATTGTGTAACACTGATAATTCATTGTATTAAGTTTAGGTAAATCATATTGTTCCAAACCTGTGCTTTCTTCCATGGAACAAAAGGAGAAGTTAGGCAGACTGACCGCCTCACTGTCACAATTCACTGTATTTGCATGGGAAAAAAAGATTTAAAGAAAGTGAAAGTTGAGTAAGGCTGTCATTCTGCCTATCCTCATAGGGATTTGGAACAACAACCACAAAAAGGTGAATAAATAATGACATTTGTGGGACTGTCTGATTAATGGGATTTGGCTGATTTTGATTTGGGTTTGGCATGTGTAGGTCCGAGCGAGGCTGAGGGGTTTCAGCTGGAGATGAGTGGTCTTTTAGCTGAGATGTCCTGTCCCTATCCTGTGCTCATCACTGGAGACGTAACCAAACGTTTGCTGAATGCAAACAACTGTCTGTTACTGCTAGGTATGAAAACTGCAACATCTGCTCATTCCTTTAATCCTTTATGAAGCTATTTATTACAAAGCTCCAATCAAGTCATGGCCCAGAAGCCTTTTGTTGTTGTGTTTAAGTATTTTTCTTCCATTACTGTGTTATTTATTCTATTTTTCCAGACTTCCTGATCTCAGAGCTGGAGGCCTCCAGGATGATCTTGATAAGTCAGCCCCAGAAGAGGGTGCTGGAGATGGGGGGCAGTAAAGTCTTTGTAGAGCTGAAAGGCATCTGTATGGCTCTGGCCATGTCCAAACCTCCTGCCAACATAACTATGTTCCAGTTCTTCAGTGGCATTGAGAAGAAGGTGAGTTCTACTATTTGGTGTATGCACACACATTCACGAAAAATCATTCATTTTTATTAGGACTGGGGAAAAATATTGATTTTCCAATGCATCGCGATCTTCATTTGAACTATCTCGATCTTGATTCTTAAATCCCAAGATCTATATTTTACTCTTTTGCGTAACTCTACTACAGTGAGAGGAAATCACTTGATTTAGCAAGAATTTGCACTATGCAACTGGCTGGTAAATATTCACTCACAATTTCACTCACCAGTGATTGTGTAGTATAGTGGGGAAGAAGTTCAGCATGACATCCTTTCACTGCATGTTGAGGGTAAACATTTGGTTTGACTCGTCCGCGTAATGAGTGTCCAAAGACGATATCCACGCAACCCATTTGTCAGTGAGTAATGTCTCTTTTACTACCCTTTCTGTTCTTTACATTCAGTTGTTGATCAAATACAACAAAAAAATTAACATTTCATTCAGATCATGCATTCGAATCCTTTCTTTTTAATATGTGCTCCATTACAGAACAGCCGGTTTTCTTAAAGAGACGGTACTGTGTTTTGCATGTTGTTGTTTTTTTTTTCTTCAAATCAATTTAAATGCATGTAAATAGTACAAGTTATGCATGTAAACAATAAACATGTTACAAAATATAACAAGTTCAATGTAATATCATATTTATTGATGGAATACATGTATTTGTCAATTTCTAAAAAGTTAAAATGTGAGCAAAATGATGAATAACAAATAAACCATAAATAGTCAAATTCATATTTTCCTAATGTGCCCAGTGTGAAGATCCCTTATGTAATTAACAGCCTTTGCTGAGAGAGAATTTCTTTCATATGCTAGCAAAGTGATCATTATAACTGAAATGGTAACGTTTTACAATAAGTTTCCATTTGTTAACTTTAGTTAACGCATTAGGTATCATGAACAAACAAGTATATTTTTACAGCATTTATTAATCTTAGTTGTTATCTTAATGATAACAAATGCAACTTATGATTTTAAATATATATATGTTGAAATTAATATTAAACTAGATTAAAACATGCTGTAAAAGTATTGTTCGTTGTTAGTTCTTGTTAACTAATGTAGTTAACTAATGTTAACAAGTGGAACCTTGTTGTGAGGTGTTACCACTGAAATATACCCATATGAAACAATATCAAATCGAGTCGAAATCCGAATCAAATCAGGAAATCTGTATCAATTCCCAGCCCTTTATAAAGGTTTATATATAGTTTATATAATGTTTATAAGCAAGCTCAGTATATTATGAACTTAAATAAAATGTTTACTTCAGCTGAAGGAAGCTTTGTCCAAAGTCCCTCCATCTCATATAGGGGAGCCTTTACTGAAGAAACCTCTGGGACCTGTTCATTGTGTAAGTTTTTACTTGTTTGTTGAACACAGTTTAAAAAAAAAAAAAATTATTTGATTATATTTTATTTAATTGTAATTTTTGTATTTACATTTAAGTACACATTTGTGTCTTTCTCATCTGCAGGAGAAAATTGAAGCAATAAACCAAGCACTTGTGAATGAGTATGAAGTCAGAAGGAAAATGTTGTTGAAACGACTGGATGTGACAGTGCAGTCTTTTGGCTGGTCAGAAAGAGCAAAGGTACCAAAATCCTTTCGAGTTATACACAAGAAGAGTAGGTCAAATGTTTATTTTCATTATGTAGAAAAGGTGAAGCTGAAAAATAATCTATGATATATTTGTGTACAGACACGTGCTGAGAGGCTCACCAAAGTGTACCAGCCTCTTCGTACGGCACTAGCCACTAAGACTATGGTGTCTGTGGCTCACCTGTTTGCTGCTAGACAAGATTTATCAAAGATTCTGCAAACCAGCAGTGGTCACATGAGAGAGAAAACAGCCTGTGCGATTAATAAGGTAGGTCACTTAAACTTTTGAACAGTTTATATTTTTCATGTTTTCTGAATTGTATAAAATTTTTTGTCAGAAGATACCAGTGAGTAATTTTCTGCAACAAGAGTTGAATGAGCAAACATGTTTTTATTACCAGGGGTGGGAATTACAAGGAGTATAACGGAGCTGTTTCCATAACAATTCCATTAATGATTCTTTTAGTACCTGAAGGTTAATTGGTCCTAAATGTACACTTGTGCGTATGTGTCTAAACTATATATATATATATATATATATATATATATATATATATATATATATATATATATATATATATATATATATATATAATTAACTTTATATACATACAGTTTTGTGCTCACACACTAAAACTTTTAAATTTTTAATTTAGGTCTTGATGGGTCGTGTGCCTGACCGAGGAGGCAGACCAAATGAGATTGAACCCCCACCTCCAGAGATGCCCATGTGGCAGAAACGCCAAGATGGTCCACAAGGGGGTGGTGGAGGGCAGCACTACTCTGGTGGTGGTGGGGGAAGAGGTGGAGGACGGGGTGGCTATGATCAGCAACAGGGAGGCCGGGGAGGCCATGAGAGAGGCGGAGCGAGGGGTGGGAGAGGAGACCACCGTGGGGGTAAAGTTCAGGGGGGCTGGCAGGAAAGCTCTGGTGGAGGTGGATACCAGGTTAATTACCAGGATGGTGGACATCGAGGAGGTTATGGAGGTGGAGGAAGCGGCGGCTACCATGGAGGGCAACGGGGATCAGGATACCAAGGGGGAGGCTTCCAAGGAGGCCAACAAGGACTGGGGTACTCAGGGGAAGGTTACCAAGGTGGCGGAGGGCATCAGGGCGGAGGTGGGGGTTACCAGAATGAGGGATATTTTCAGGATGCAGGGCGACACCAGGAGAGAGGTGGCAGGGGGGGTCGTGGAGGTAGAGGGAGAGGAGGAGGAAGAGGAGTTGGGCAGGGAGGGGGATGGGGTGGAAGAGCGGGGCAGAATTTTAACCAAGGAGGGCAGTTTGAGCAGTTCTTTCAGCAAGGTGGGCACCAGTATAACCAGGCGGGCTTTGGGCAAGGAAGACAATATACTAGTTGAAAGACAGAGACAGTTTCTGCCAACTACAGGTTCAGAGAGGACACAATTCTCTGAGAGAACGAGATGAGATGCAGGCCTTTAGATTCCTGACGAATGGACAGGCATGACATCCCATTTTCACCTGGTGCCTCAGGGGTCTGCTTTACTGAGATCTCCTTGGAATGAACATAATGTGCTTTTTTGCATGTGTAAGGTTCAAGGTCTACACGATTAAGCTTCCAACAGACCATTTAAATTACTTCACTTATTTTGAAGTGCGCGATTGGGTTGCCAAATAACTCCAAGGTTAAACTTTGTGTTTCTGGGTTTGTATTCGTCTTCCTCCATTTGGTATTTTACATCGATTCAGTCTACTGCCTCTTTGCTGCTGCCCTGACTCTGAATCTGATAAAGCCTTATACTAGACATTATACAGAAGTTATTGAAAAAATGTAGTTTGGATATTTTCTAGTTTTATTTATGGAAGCGGTTCTTTATGAAATCATAAATGTTATAGATTTTCATGTTTATTAGTTCTCAATGTCAATACTGTTATTGAAACCATCAGCAAATGAATATTTTATTTCCTTTCCAAGTGGGATTTTGCTGAATGTGTTTGTTTATAAATACCAAATATTAACAGTTAACCAGCTTGGGTGTTATGGAAGTATGGAAAGCCATACAGTATTTGACAGACATGATTTGAGATGTTTTCTGCTGATTTGGGAAAGAGTGACAGATCACCTTTAAAGTTATTTGGATGATCAAATAAACCATAAAGAAAAGTGCTCACTGTTGTAGTGATGAATATTACTATGATGTTTTAACATTTGTATGATGTTATTCATGCTGTGGTGAAACTTGGCATAGGCACTTAGGGTGGTCGTGGGGTGGCATGTTCTCTGGGGTGCCCCGGGATCAGTGTTGGTAAGAAACAAAACCTACTAACTTGATGACATTAAACAGAACCGTCATAGTAGTTCAGCTACATCATTTTACAAAAGTCTAATTTTTCAAACAATAAGCTACTCTTCATCTCTCTCTCATGGGAAGTCCAAAACAATTAAGTGTATCGGTTAATTCTGACTGTTCGTGTAAATGAACCAATTCACTTGTATGTATTGTTGGAAAGTCTAAATCATTTTAGTGAATCAGTTCATTTAGATGGTTGTAATAAACTAGCTTGAGTAAACAATTCACAGATTCATTTCAGCCACTGTGTACTGTAGAAGCTATGTCCCTTTCCAGGTAATTCAGTCCACTCGCAGGCCATCTTTGGAACACTCCTGGGAGCAATTTTCTATGTTAACAAGCAGCATAAAAGAACAGCTATCTACCTAAATGGGGAAAGACCAAAATCTCCTAAGCGGTTGGTCAGGATTACAATCAAAGAACATATTTTAAATCAGCAGTTAAATCTGACATCATTGGCATCATAAATTGTTCTTCTAAAGCTCAGATGACACTAAAAAATGCTATTTCTTAGACTGACACATGCGTGTTCTTGAGTTGACTGACAGGTAATGTATTTATCTAAAAGGTTATTGGCTCTTTTACATGTAAGGCGAGACTTCCTGTTCTACATCTGTTATATTTGATGTTCCAATTTCTCCCATTTATTTGAACACAAGTGGTTCCTCTTGGGCTAAATAGTCTTTGGTAGAAGTATGGAGCTGTTTATCACTGTTATCCACTAATTAGTAGATTTTATTAGTTCAATGTGGTTTTATTTAGTATGATTTAATGGTTACATTTAATGTTGCCATCCTTTTTAAATGAATATTCTGTGTTCAATAGAAGTAAAAGATATGGCTAGTTCAATACAAGTTAAGCTCAATTGAGAATATTTTTAGCATCAAATTGATTACTACAAAATGTATTTTGACCCATCCCTCCTTTTCTTTATAAAAATAAAAACGAAAAACCTTGATTTAAAAAATTTTACAGCTCAAATAATACACAAGTTTAAAAAAACAAAAACAAATGTAATTGCTTTCATAAAATGCTTCACATTTCTGCCTTTAAACACTCCAAAAATTGGTCCCATTCACTTCCATTGTATGTGCATCACTGTAACCTTGATTTTTGCTTTTTTTTTTTAAATAAAAGATAGGACGAATCAAAATTTATTGTTGTGGTAATCAATATTATTCCACAAATGCTGTCAATTGATCTTAACTCATATTGAACCTTGAATATTCCTTTAAACTCAATTGACAGTATTGTGAAATAATATTGATTACTACAAAAGTAATCAATATTTTAAATTGCCCTTTAAAAAACAAACAAATCTGGGGTAAAGTGAGGCATTTACAATGGAGGTGAATGAATGGGGCCAATCTGTAAACATTAAAATACTCTGGTTCAAAATTATAGCCACAATATGTAAACAATGAGTGTTAACGTGGTTTTAGTGTGATAGAACTTATAACTTTACACAGATAGGGTTAGTAATATCCAATTTTCATTGCTATGACAACGTGACACCATAAACCCTATTGTACCGGTATATGATGACATTACAGCTAAGATAATACATAAGTTTTAACAGAAGAATTAATGTAAGAGCTTTTATAAAATTATAAGCTTAAAGTTTCTGCCTTTTAATTCCTCCAAGAACTGGCCCCATTCACTTCCATTGTAACCTCCATTTTGCTGTTTTTAAAGAAAAGGAGAGACGAGTATAAATACTTTTTTTTTTATGGTAATCCACATTATTGCACATATGCTGTCGATTTACCTTAACCTGGACAAAAACTTTGTATGGAATATTCCTTTAATGTCACCAGTTGTCATTGTTTATCTGCCAGATACACGGGAGTAGAATTTACAGTAGAATTAATCATATCAATTGTATAATTATATCTTATTACAAACGTTTAGTTGTCTTTAGGGATATGTTAGAAGCCAGGTGTGTATGAAATTACTTTTCAATATAACAATATAACTTTTAATATAATATATACAGTATGTCCAGATGAGGGCGATGTACATCAAGAATATTTATATGTACAAATTGGTGCTAATGATTTGTTCAAAGAGTAGCAGAATGAACGGAGATTATTTGGAAACAAGAGTTTAATTCAGATATTGTTTTGGTTTTGTAAGACTAACAATGAAAGTTTTGAATAGCTTAGTCTGTGCAAGGTTAGTGTGTTTATTAAGAGGTTTCCCCATTAACAGAAAAGGGAAGATTGGAGAAATTATGAGACATATTTGTACAAGTGAAGTTCTTCAAAGACATCATTCCAGTTAAAGCAGATTATAAACCTCTAAATCCAAATATTCTAAAAAAAAAAAAAAAAAAAACACTATAATTTAAATAATTTTAAAATAATCATTTAACATTTACATCAGAATTGATATACACATTTTTTTTCAAGCTAAATTACGTAAATAATCCAGTCAGTAAAAATCCCTTGATGTTTAATATTCAGTTTTGTGGGTCAAGGTTATTGTCACTGGCACCCCGGAGACCCTGAGATGACTTGCTCACTGCAAAGACAACCCGATTTCACCCTTAGAACCATAAATTAGCCTGCTTAAAATTTTGTAGATATATTGAAGTTCAAAATAAGAAGCAAGAACCACCTTGTGAATATGAAGAATGATATTGTCTCAAAATTCAAAATTACTTTGAATCTCAACCTTTTCCATATCAAAGTCATTTGTTTTCTTATTACAGTAGAAAAATAAACATTTCCTCAAGTAGACCACACATGAACCATAAACATGATCGGAAACATTAATCTCACTACAGTCAGCACAAGGTTCGACATTTTATGATTCTACAACAGTCTGTTTTTCACATTTTATAATGTAAAAAGTGTTTGTCATGAAATTCTGTTGATATGCTTTTCATACCCCATGAATCAAATAATATGTGTGCTCAGTGGTTAAGTCTATGAGATTTAGAACCTACCTATATAAGGTTCTGGAATGCCAGGGCTCTTGGAATCATAAGCAAGTCATGAAACCATTTGTGTTATTATTATGACCCCAAAATCACATCAGATATCCACAAAATTCATAGCTGAAAAATGCATCTAATCCTATGGGCTTAAAAACCAGTTTTTCATATTTGATCTGTTGATATACCTGTATGGTTACTGACTCTTTCTCACATACTGTACATTATCTGCAGAGACGATCATATCAGGCCTGTCCGTCTGAGCCTTTCTGTGTCTCACTGAGCCGAGATGTCTGTCTGCCCTGGATCTGGGTGTGAAACTCATTTCAGAACATATGGTGCTGAAGGACGCTGAACTCTGTGTTGCCTTGACGATGGACTAGCCGCCCAACTAAATCGTCTGACGCTTAGCAACAAAGGCCATGCAAACACCTGTGTCGGTAAAAAATATCGGTCTCTGAATTTATGTAGATATAAAGATCACTTCACTCTTATATAGCATATGTTGCTAAGCAATACTCCTGTAATTATGCAAAAGGTCAGAGGTTATCCCTTAATTATAGTTCACCCAAAAATGTAAATTAGGTCACCAATTATCTTTGAACACAAAAGGAGAGGTTTAGCAGAATATCCAAGCTGCTGTTTTCCATTCGATGAAAGTCAGTGGCCACGGCCATCCCTGTCTCCTTTTGTGTTTCCCGAAAAAGGATAGCCATTCTGCTTTGGAACAACATGAGGTTGAGTAAATTATGTCAGAATTTAATTTTTGAGTGACTATCCCATTAAGGACTTCATCCAGCTTGCACATGCCTTTTCTTTGAAGCACAGGGATCAAACATGGCCAAGCAAAAACAAAGTTCTGCACAAGTATGAAGCAAACCATAAATGAAACAATCAATCTTTAGCTCCTTGAAAAAGCATAGATCAGTTTTTTCATTATATCCACTTCTTATCTTTTGTCTATGTACCTTCCACTTCAAATCATAATGTGTTGCTGGGCAAACCCATAAACACAGTTAGTGTTATTAATTTTCTTAGACACCTATCCTCCGTAACAGCACATGCCAGAGCCACCTTAAACTTCCAAATAAAATCCAACGTGTAGTGTTTTCAGAGTAAAAAAAAATACACCAAGCAGAGCGTGTGTTGAATACACGTCCACCTCAACCCTTAAATAAGAACATTCACATTGATATTTCTGTACAAAAGTCTCCTGGACTCTCTTTTCATCTTGTTCACACACACACATCTAATTCATTTATCTGTCACAGTAAACACCAATGTATCCTTCACATCAGTTTACACTGATACTTAGCAAGAGTCTCCTGAGTTTTCAATCGGTCCATTACAGTCCAGTTTCTCAACTCCAAAGAGGAGAACACAGCATTATAGTCTCCCTGTTGAGTCCGAGACCTTTCCTTTGATGTAACCCCTCCCTCAACCCCGTTCAGTCAGCGGGTTGCCTAATGCACCTATTCCCGATCCACTGGAGGCAGGAGGCACCCCAGCATACCCCCTAGAGAGGAGAGCCCTCTGGGCCATGGTCCTGTCTGGCTCCAGGGTGTCCTTCTTGGGCCCACAGAGCGGACAAGTCAGCTGATCTGAAAACATGAGAACACAGATCAGAAACCATATTACTCATTTGATTTTAGGAAAAATAATTAGTGGTGATTGCTAAGGCGTTGCTCTTGCTATTGCTCATGCTTAAAAGGCTGTTTTACACTGGGCAAACAGGCTTCATTTAGCTTTCATTTTAATTTAAAATATGACAAAATGCACCAACTTTTCTTGGTGTTTGTTTGGTGATATTTCTTGTGTTTGCGCACACCCTGAACTTCTTGACCTAGGAGATAATCGGCAAATCGACGAGCATTGATGATTGGTTGAAGGGGACCTATTATGCAAAATTAACTTTTACATGGTGTTTGAACATAAATGTGTGTTGGCAGTGTGTGTGTACACAACCACCCTATAATGATAAAAATACACTCAGTCCTTATTTGAATCCCCATTAATAATAAGCACTGTCTCGGGACAAGCCGATCGCAAGTTCTGTACAAAGTGATGCCACTTTATACAGGCCCTGACCACGACTGTTGATGGACACTGCTGAGGGACATGTTTGTTTGTGTATGTTGTTTCTTTATAGCGCATAGCGAACATTGTAACTCTGTGTGTGTGTGTGTGTGTGTGTGTGTGTGTGTGTGTGTGTGTGTGTGTGTGTGTGTGTGTGTGTGTGTGTGTGTGTGTGTGTGTTGTTACTTCTGACGGAGTCTCTCCCTAATCAGTGTCTGACTCCGGTTCAAACATATAGGGCTGAACACCACTATTTTTGCTATCAGTCATATTGCTTATGATGTCTAGTTATCTGAAGCAGAGATGTCATAACTCCGCCCTATTCTGTATATGGGGCGGGGAGTAGGGAACACCAGCTAATTTTTATTCCCACTCAAAAATTGGCATTTTCAACACGGTATGATACATTTCTCTGAGGTTGTTCAGAAATCTGGTCTTTTTAAGCCACCTTTCACTGTCTCCGACACTTGCGTACGACTGTCATAGTTCTCCCCCTAGTGGCAGTCGTGATGAACTACAAGGGAAATACGCGCAAATCGTGATATCAGACTACTTATGTCTCTCTTGAGACATAGAAAGATAAAAATAAAATGAAAATTAAACTGAATTAGTTATGAACTATTTTATTATTCATATTATTTATTACTGTTTTTACAGTTATTATTATGATAATTACTAATTGCCTATAACAACAACAATTATAATAGTTCAGCAAATAGTAAGTAGAAATATTATTTACATAATTTAAATATGAAGATTTTGCAAGCATAGAAATACAGTTAATAAGAGATATGCACATTTAATTACAAATGCCTTTTGTGATATAATTAGGAGTATTAAGCAGATAGAAGTTGCACTGTAATGCTGCTTGTTTACATACTGTAGAAAATAACTGCCTGGGAGTGTTCCAAAGATGGCTGCAGAGTGCCATGACTTGATAAAAAGACTTTGATTAAATATAAAACCATGATGACTAATTGAAACATGATGGTTTTAAACATGACTATTAATAAAAGTGTTCAACTAAAAAGCTCATTTTGCATTGTAATGCTGGCAGGTGTGCCAACATTTTAAATCCCTATGTGTCAAGTGACCATGTCTTTTTTCAATATGTGTTCTACAAATAACACAGCGAAGGTCTGAATTTAACAAACATGGCAACACAATCCTAGTCAGACATATGCTCTGCATTTGAACCCAAAACAAAGAGACTGTCAGCTCCTAAAATAACACCCTACAGCAGATGAGGCCGGTCAGGTTATTGGTGTTACATATTTAGGCCCATCAGTGTAAGTGCAGTGGGGCTCTCGGCCCTGCAGCCTCTGATGAAGATTATCTCTAGGGCAATGAGAAAAGGGGCAGCCCGTGGAACCTTGGTGTTTCCATGGCAATGAGTGAGCGAGGTTTCATAAAAAGATGTTCCAGAGCCTTGAGAGAGGCAGAAAGGAATTAAAAACAGAAAACAAGAAGGTGGTTTATGGGACTCACAAGGTCTTGCTGCCCAAACAAGTCTGAGACTTCTGTCAAATTAATTTTGCCTCATGTTTCAAACTAAGCACCTCACCACTCTTTTCTGAATCTTTGTCATCACACAAAGCATGTTGACTATATAATAATAATAATAACATTAATAATAAATATTAGTATTTAAAACAAATCTGGAATATTAGTGGAATATTTATAAATATTTCTATTGGAATAACATTTATAATAACTATTAATATACTTAGGAACATTTATTTTCTAGTGTTCTTAGGAATGTCATAAAATAATGATGAATTGATTATTGATCGGCACGTTATTTTCTTATTTGACATTTTTGAGGCACCGACATATTAACATTAACCAACATTTAAATTAGAAGCCTAATTTGTGTGCTTTCCTCTCAGTTGGCCTTCCGTTTAATGTAGTCTGGGATAAAAGCTTTGGGAGACCACAAAGTGGTGATATAGCATTTACTGTTCCTAATACTGGAGTTATCCTGCCACACACACAACCAAAGTTGTGTTGAGAAATATGTATAAAGAGACTAAGACTATTATACAACAAGTAGCCCTTTTTACTGTATATCACATAAAGTGCCGATATAGATAGATAATTATCTGGAACATTTTCTGATTATGATATGTGCATAAGGCAGCGATCCCAAGCCAAGTGAAAATGTTCAAATACTTTCTCCTGTGCCAGCCTGATGTTCAGAGGCAACTTAAAATCAGCTTTTCGTAGATCGACTTACTAAAGAGTTTATTTTTAGAATTTAAGAAGAATTTAAACTAGGTGCTTTATGTTCAATCCTACCTCAGAGGTTTTAGTTTTGTCAGTATGTTGTCCTATAAGTCTGTTCTGCTGTGGCTCTTCGCTGGGCTCCTGTGAATCCCTGCGAGTGCGATTCGTCCCTGCTGAACTCTGTGTGTCGTTCTCCCAGCGTGCAAAGCCTTTGCTCTTGGATGCTTTGCGGTGTCGTCTATACCTCATCTTGGGGAAGGTGTGTGAGCCACTGTCAGCAACGGCAGCCCAGCCATTTTCTGGCCACATGGGTTCTGTCTGCGTGGCCTGACTGGTGGTGGCTCGCTGGAGCCGGACTGAGATCCGCTGGGCTGAACCGGTCATCAGCGTGATGGACTTTCCCTCCAGATCAGAACCAGACGAAGGTGAGACAGTAGGGAACGTAAACACCTCATCATCATCTGTGACACAACATGACAAGAAAACATTTGCGATGAGAGTATTTCATCCATATTTTAAGATAAATAAATGGCACTGTGTATTTACACTAAGGCCAAATAGCCCACATTGTTAGAAAAAGCCATTTGCACTCCACCCACCATCACTCAGATCATTTACAAATAATACAAATTGCAAATTACTCCTATTTACACTTTAGGAGAACAACATATATCACTATTTGTACTTACTGCCAACAACATGCTATTTGTTGCTATTTATAAATTGTGCAAACAGTATCTACCACCATTTACCCTTAGTGTAAATATAGCATGTAGGCATACCTTCTTTTATACTTCTAGGTTCAATACAAGTTAAGCTGAATCGACAGCATTTGTGGCATAATATTGTTTACCACAAAAATGAATTTTAACTTGACCCTCCTGTAAATATGGGTTACAGTGAGGCACTTACAATGGAATTGAATGGAAGCCAATTTTTTTTACGTTAAAATATTCACTTTTTCAAGAATATAGCCACAAGATATAAACTATATGTGTGTTAACAGGATTTAGTGTGATAAAATCACTTACTAACCTTTTCTGTGTTAAGTTAGAGCCAATTTTACGGCAATGACAATGTGATGTCAACAAACCCTAAAACCCTAAAATAACCATGAAAATGTCCATTTAAACATAACAGCTCAAATAAAACATGCGTTTTAACAGAACAATGAACTTAAGTGCTTTTATAAAAATGATTCACTTTCAGCTACCAATAAGAGTGTAGTACTATTTATTTAACACATTTTTACTATTTTTAAAAAAACTTTTGCAGAATTCCACACATTTTCTCAGAAAATGGCAAACAAAGACTGCAGATTCTGTCCGGGCCTGAGAAAAACACATCCAGTGTAATGGCACAAACTTTTGAAGTTACCGTAAACGCCACAGTAACGCTAGAATGCACATTATGTATGTTCAACTGGCCTGCACGTTGGCAGTGTGCTCGCCAGGTGCTTACATACATGCATACAGTTTGTTTCTGGCCTTAGTGCAAATAGCTGCTGCCGAATTATAAGTTTCTAGAAATATAATCTTGAAAACGTAATCAAAACAAATGTAAAAAAAAAAAAGTATAAGACCACAATTCAAGAGATTTAATTTATGCACACATTAGATTTTACTTTTTTAAATGATTTTTTAAATAACCCCCATCTAAGCATTTCATGTTGAGATGAGCAGACAGTGTTGAACTAATGTTGAGGTGTCTGTTTACCTTTACTGGTGGGCAGGGTGGGGCTGTTGGGTAAAGAGCTGTGTGTGAGCGCACCATGTGACATGCTGCCCAACGAGGTGGACCTAGGGAGACGCCGGCACGCCAAAATCAGCAGCTCACGACATTGCTTGTGACAGTTAACCCCACAGTCTGAAAACAATCAGATTTCACTTTAACAACAAGAAAATGTCTAAATGAGTACATAACACAAACTTCTAACCCTATCACTAAAATATATATATATATTTTTTTTTTATAAAAATAAAACACACACACACACACACACACACACGCACACACACATATATTGCTGCATACATGGGGCTGAGATTCTTTTTTTACTTGAAAAACAGGATGTTTAATAAATCAACATCAATGTACTAAACAGAGAAAAGAAACTAGATGAAAATCTACAAGATTTGCAGCTTGTGCAGGCATTTATTTATGTTCATTTGACTTGTTTTACCTTTGCACTTGTATCCTTGTTTAATAATCCCCCAAAGCTGATAAAGTGCATCACATGATGAAGAGGAAGGGCATCAGAGGAAAAAAATGAGAGAGAGAAAATGATGTGAGTAAATCTGAATTGGGAACAGTAGCAACAGGTTCATGCTGTATTTGAATTCATGCTTTTCTGCCCACAGAACCATGTAATAAACAGGATACTTCCACACATGTTGCACCCTTCCTGTGCAATTCAGTGTGAGAATGTGGATCTGTGTGTGTGTTTGTGTCCATTGAAAAAGTGAGAGAGCATGTGTGTGTCTGAACGTCTGTTTAAAAGAATGTGTGTTAACTCAGCGGATTCCTGTCTAACCATCTGTGTAAATACAGAACAATTTGAATAGCAGTGGCTATGAATAAACACTCTGTACTGTACACAGTCACTCTCTATCTAGCCCACAGTGCTCAGTAATTCAAATGACTTGTAAATCTGTACTGTGCATCATATATCAACAGGAAATGTAATGCGAAGTTGTTGTTTTTTTGTTGTTGTATATTTGTTTATGTAATGTATTAATTTTGTAATGTATATTCTAAGTTTTCTGAACTGCATTACTGTTTATATTTATTGTGCATTGGTTTGACTATTGTGGCGTTTAAAGCCGGTTGCCACAAATGTCAGAATCCACCATTCTTGTGTCATGATTTGGTTCTTTTTCCAACACTTGGCCTGCAATGAGAAGAATAGCACTAAACTTGACCTATTGTGGCTTGAAAAATAACAAACAAAAAAATCCAGGTCTTCACACATAATGTCACATGCCTAATGTTAGAAAACTCTGGAGTGAGAAACAACCGTGTCCGTGGTTGAGGTAGGATTTAACCTTTATACACTGCATGGTTTCAATGATGTTGTGGTAAACTTAGCTCCTGCTCAAGTGTACTTGTTTGCACGCACACACACACACACACACACACACACACACACACACACACACACACACACACACACACACACACACACGCGCGCGCGGTGCTGAGCACTTCAGAAGATATATACCGCACTTTATGACTCTGAGTTTAACTGTGCACATATGTTGCACTGTACACATCGCACAAAAATACAAAATTCATTGGATAATTAACTCACAAATCCAGCACAGTGTTCACAGAAAGTCGGTTTCAGGTAGGTCATCTCCTGAAAGTTGTGAATAAAACCGGGCCCCATTTTGCACTGTAACAATGGATTGGCACGCAGGAAATATGCAATCATTTCATCCTTACTGATCAATCCATCCCTGGAGAAAGAGAGAGAGAAAGAGTTATAAATGGATCCCTCAGCATCACAAATCAGTCAACCTCATACTTAACTACACAAACACAAACAATTCTGTCCTTATTTATACACCCTTGTGTTGATTTTCTTTCATGAACATAAAATAAGATGTTAGGCTGAATGTGAAGGACAGATAGCTCTCCTTTTGTGTTCCACAGAAGAAAGAAAGTCAAACAGGTGACAGAATTTACATTTTTGGGTGAACAATGCCTTTAAGTCTCACATTCATCAGTTGATTGTCAGTATTGTAACTGTGTGAAAGTGTGTGCATTTCATTGAAGTGCGTTTGTGTGCTCTTCCTGTGTCACAGCAGGAATGATATCTGAATTAGACCGTTAGAGTCAGCCAGAGAGTAGGAGCGCAGGAGAGATGCATGCACTCATGCATCAGTGATGCAGTTTGACTGCTGTACTGCACAGATGAACCACAGAAGACACCAGGGGAATTTCTAAGTGTGCGTGTGAGATGCTGTTTGACTGTGAGACTGCGTTTGAGTGATGCTGGTTGTCCTTCACAGGGATTCATAACCTTCAGCCTTTTAACAATTCTTCAGGTTACTGCAATGAGCAGTTGCATTTGCTGAAGTGACTCAACCTTACAAATGTGGCATTTGTAACCTCTGATAATGAAAATAAAAAAGCTTTAAAGGGAAAGTTCACCCAAAAATGAATATTCTGTCATCATTTACTCACCCTCATGTTGTTCTAAACCTGTATGACTTTCTTCTATGGAATACAAAAAGGAGATGTTAGATAGAATGAAAGCCTCTGTGACCATTTACTTTCATTGTACGGGAAAAAAAAATATGCAATGAAAGAGGATATTGACTAAAGCTTACATCTCCTTACTGTATGTGCTCCACAAAGAAAGAAAGTTCTCATTTTGGGGTGAACTGTCCCTATTAGATGCTGTTTGAGTTCATCCAGTGGTGTGGAAAAGTATCAGTGTTCCAATGCTGTATTTTCACAAAATACACTTAAATGCTGTACTTTTAATGCTCTTTAAAGATGCATTATTGTTGTTTTAATTATTAACATCATGTGAAATGTAGTGTGCATGCTACATTATGCTCCATTTGCTGCGATAAAACATATTTTACACGGTTGAGAGGAACCCTTTGAGGAAATTTTTAGACACGCAAGCTATATTCACCCAGCCAGACTGGAGGTGATGTACTGTAAATCAAAAGTTTCCTCTCAAATGTCATCAAACATGGAATCTCTGGCCAGGCACATAAGATCCTACACACAGACTGAGAGATGCTCATGCCAAGAAACGCTATAAGCAGTTTGGCGCTGCAGGGGTTTGTTACAGAGAATCACACATTTTGTGTGTGTGTGTGTGTGTGTGTGTGTGTGTATGTTTCATACTCACTGGTCTTTATCAAGCACACAGAAGGAATCCAGAAAGGGGAAATTTGCAGCGATACTCTCAAAGTCCTCCTGGGATATGTAACCATCATGGTCATGGTCATAGTTACGAAACACAGACTTTACATGTAAAAAATAAATAAACAGTATGTTTAGACACTGGGCAAAGACTAGATACAGGCAACTGCGAAACACTGTCATTCTAATACTAACAACTTTTGTATGTGGTCTGCTAGATGACGGGACTGTTCTCTGCAAGTGGCATTCAAATGTGCCTTACTACAGATATAATCTTCTATATCATCAAAATGAATGTGATTGAACTATTCAGGATGTCACTGGTATAAGCATGAAAAACTCAGCTCCTTCCAATGCCTGGATGTAACCTATTAATGTAATCATATCATGATCAGTTGCACTTATTTGGCAAAAACAAATCAGACCTCGAAAGTCTTTGACATCATAAGTGTCTGACATTGTAAGTATTATCATGTTGAGGATGAGGAGGGAAACATCTTACATCCACAACCTTCCTGATATGTTTGTTGACCACTGAGGGATCGGGTTTGGTGGTGACTCCAGATGCCCAGTCCAGTGGAGCCAGAGGCTTGTTAGGGGTTGTGGGCGATGTGGGCTGCAGAAAGATATGATATGATTTGTTGATGATATCAAGTCATGGGACGACTCTTTTCTGTACTGAATTTCAGATGATAACTGTCATAAACTAGCTTTACAGGGTGGCAGGCTTAAACAATTGGTTAGTTGGCAAATGTTAACAGAGGCACAATGGGGGGTTGCACATAGCACACACAAGGCATGCATTCATCTTACCTGAGATTTAGGGTTACGGGGTTCCCTGAGCAGGGACAGCTCATAAATTTCATCCTCTGTGTAATACAGATCCAAAGACAGCTTCACACAAACAGACATAAATGTACAATTAAAATTTAATTTAAAATTCACACTATTCACACAATAATATACGTATATATATATATGATATGATATGATATGATATGATATGATATGATATGATATGATATGATATGATATATGACAAATAAAGCCTATTTGTAAGACCATTACCCCAAATTCTCATGACTGTAATGTGTATGGACATTTACTTTTGAGTTGAATTCTAAATGATGACTCTTGTTAGATTCACATTACTGTAATATAGTACTTTTTATTCATTTTTTCATTATTTAAATCTGTTTAAATTTAAGGCAGTACAAAAATAGTATTACTATGATTTATAAATTACTTTAGCTCAGTGAGAAACAATTCTGACTACTACCCCTGGAGTCCTGAGTTTGAATCCAGGGCGTGCTGAGTGATTCCAGCCAGGTCTCCTAAGCAACCAAATTGGCCTGATTGCTAGGGAGGGTAGAGTCACATCGGGTAACCTCCTTGTGGTCACTATAATGTGGTTCTCGCTCTCGGTGGGGTGAGTTGTGCGTGGATGCCCCGGAGAAAAGCGTGAAGCCTCTACACGCGTTATGTCTCCGTGGTAACACGCTCAACAAGCCACGTGATGTGTGTATTGACTGTCTCAGACGCAGAGGCAAATGAGATTCGTCCTCAGCCACCTGGACTGAGGCGAGTCACTACGCCACCACGAGGACTTAGAGCGCATTGGGAATTGGGCATTCCAAATTGGGGAGAAAAGGGGAGAAATAAATTTGCTCTGAAAACAAGCTTTATTTTCTTAAAGGAGTATATATATATATATATATATATATATATATATATATATATATATATATATATATATATATATATATTATTTCTCTTTTCATTTTGTGTTGTAAAATGACCTGGAAATGTCCTTGACAGGTTTTATGAGATTCACCCTTAACAGAGTCTACTGGTTTATGATCACATACTGAAGACTCACAGTGAGCAGATAGATCAGATCCATGTTGGGTTCCACCTGAGCCACGGCGCTCTGGAGAGACACCAGCTCATTAAAGGTGAGATACAGCTGTTGCATCTTCACAATGTTCACTTTCCCGTCCTCCCCCCAGTCCGGGAACACCACATGTACAGCGATCAGGTCTTTCAGGTGAACGCCTAGGATTGGGATCTTAAACCCTTCACATTCACTGAAGGCCTTGCGGTATGCACAGTAATTGCAATTCGATGACACCAGCTCTGTCATTTCATTCCAGATCTGTTAATAGCAGGAAAAAATGACATTTTCTGAAATGAATCACCTCCCTCTTTCTGAAAACATATGTATATCACATTCCAGTCTCTCATATATGATCATGCCTTATAAAAAGTCTCCCAAAGTCAACTTTACAGTACATGAAATCTGCAGTTCCTTAGCAAAGGGAGTTGGCCTTCAACCACAATTTAACTCTTACTAATGTTTTGAACAACTAAACAGCTGTTTTTGCAGTGAGTGTTGGACCTTGGTGACTTCTGGGCTGAGGTGAAAGTGAGTTTCCTTCAAGCGGGAAATCGAGCTGTGACTCAGACCCCCAACCACAGCCATCAATGTGTTAAAATTCTGCAAATGGAGCAATTTCTGAAAGAGAAATAAAGAGAAAGAGTAAGAGGGGAGACATATAGACAGAGTGAGATCTTTTCAATGAATAGGTTGATCTGGTTCACAAAACCACACTGAATGATTCGTTCACAAATTGGACTGGTCCTGTTCTTGTGTTCAACTCACTGAACACAAGAACTGTGATCCGATTGCAGCAGTTCTCAAGTTAACAGCTCAACATGAATATTATCTTGAGATTATGTTTATTTCTTAGTCAAAGCGATCAAATGACTTCAGAAGAGTTGAAGTACAGCACAAGGACAACTTTTTTTTAAAAGACAACTTTTGTGATACTAGGTGCATCCTTTTTGTAACAGGGAAAGAGCAACCAGTACATTATTCCAAATGTCTCCTTTTGTGTTCGATGAAGGAAAGACAGAGAAAGGACAGACAGTCAGACAGACAGACAGACAGACAGACAGATGGGTGGATGGATGGATGGACGGACGGACGGACAGACAGACAGACAGACAGATCGATAGATAGATCCATTAATCCAGGCTTTTCATAAGAAGCATAACTGCATCAAGTTATGCACAGCTCTCTTTTATCACAGAAGCTCCGATAACTCGACAACTCGACACTTAACACCTATTAGCTGACACGGATCATGCCTGGCAGGCCTTAAAACAGATACTAAAAGCACAGGCTTTGTACTGAAGGGATGTCTGAATGCTCTTTATAATACAGAGGTTTCATACACCCCCCGCCTCCCCTTGACGGCGTGAGAGCAGGCAGGCAGCTCCTCTGCACTCTTTTGCCAGCAGACATTAACATATCAAAGGGCCTGAAAATGTCATCTTGTTGCTTTCAGATTGCACTGATAGAAACTGGTTTGCAGGATGAAGGGTTTCGCGTTTGCGTAATCAACATTACAGTTAGACGATTACATAGTGCGTCTGTACAGCTCTCAGTGTTACCCAGAATGCACTTTGAACATATTTTTTTTAGTATGCTGGCCTTTTAGCATGCTTTACCTTTCATAACAAGTTATTTAATTATTTAAATAACTTGTTATTAAAAAAACAGGTGGTTTCATCACCTTGGCTCCTGTACTTTGTTTTACTTCAACGTTTTCTTTCTTTCTTATCCTTGTACTATGTAAGCATATGAATGGTTTGGAAATATTATAATCTTTTACAGTGAATCTTTTTATTTTTTTATAGCCTTTTCTCACCAATATGGCATGCCCAATTCCCACTACTTAGTAGGTCCTCGTGGTGGCGTGGTTACTTACCTCATTCTGGGTGGTGGAGCACAAGTGTCAGTTGCCTCCGCTTCTGAGTCAATCCACTCATTTTATTAAGTGGCCCACTGTGCATGACACCGCAGAGACTCACAGCATGTGGAGGCTCATGCTATTCTCCGCTATCCACGCACAACTTACCACGCATCCCATTGAGAGCGAGAACCACTAATCGCGCCCATGAGGAGGTTACCCCACGTGACTCTACCCTCCCTAGCAACCGGGCCAATTTGGTTGCTTAGGAGACCTGACTGGAGTCACTCAGAACACCCTGGATTCTAACTTCCGACTCCAGGGGTGGTAGTTAGCATCAGTACTCGCTGAGATACCCAGGCCACTTATACAGTGAATCTTAATATTTTCAATATTAAATATTTTCTCCAATCCCAACTTAATGTGCAGAGACAACTGTTTGTAAGATATTTGTAGGTTGATGTCCCTGAAAAGTGTAAATACTGTGGCTCTGCACACTTTCAACTTTGCTCTGTTTGAGCAGCCCGACATACAGTAGCAACATTGGCTTGACCAATCTGATCTAGTCTTGTTGTACAAACTTAAATTAATTTAGTCATATCTCCTATATTACAATAAATCTATCATTTAAATTAGGTTTAGACAATTAAGCTTTTATCATCTCCTTTTTGCCAATAATTTGAAATTGATCGAATGGCAAGCTGTGGGCACATGATCACAGAAAGAGAAAAAGTAATCTTGCAACTAGCAAATCAATTTAAACAAAACTTTAAACCGAACAAGCGAAAACACTAAACAACTACATATAAACAGATGCACTTTAAGAACACTTGCTCAATGCGGCAACAAACACTACAACACCAGTGCAAGTATCACAGTACATAGTAAATATTAAAACATTTATTCATGATTTGTATTCATGCCAAGATATAAACAGCCGGTTCTGGCCAACACTTTTTTTAATGTTGTGGATTGAGTGAAATTCTATTTACAAATTTGAACTGACTGCATGTAATTAAATTAAGTTCAAAATTTTTTCAAGAATTGTGTCTCAACAAGAAGCAAAAATACAGTCATGAGTGTGTGCCTACCTGAGCAACATGGATATATTTGTTGATGACCTCTGCTCTGTGCTGAGGGGTGAGTTTACTGAGCACCATCAGCTGAACCCACTGAGAGATCCCGTTAAACAGGGCTATGGAGCGCTCTAATGTGGGATTATCCACCAGACAGCCATGAATCACATAACTCTGATAATCTGTGAACTGAGTACACACACACCATTTTAACCATCAAAGGGTTTTAATTGAAGTTCCTGTTGTTGGTGCTAAGAATACAGTTGATGCAAGACTGTCAGAAACATGAAAAACAAACTACATTTCATATATTAATTTGCTGAGAACTATAAAAGCCACAATTTTCCAGAGCCTCTTATTACCACATTATTATTTTTTTACCTTTAAGATCACATGAAATCACTTGATGAATATCTTTGCTGTGTAAACATGAGTTAATACAGGATGTTTGGGAGGGGCAAATTGCAGAACTCAGGCTGTAGTTACATCGCAGCCACAAACCATAATTTGCTAGATTCTAGGCAGTTGAATGTGGTATTAGGAGATGGATATTCTATTTCTAGATAGCATTAAATGATTAAGTGCTTTAATGATTAATCAACCATTTTGGCCTTTTTTCCTGGAAGAGAAAGACTTTAAAATGTTAAAATTTAAAGGAATAGTTCACTCAAATATGAAAATTCCCTCATCATTTACTTGCTCTAATGCCATCCCAGATGTTTATGACTTTCTTTTTTTTTGAAGAACACAAACAATTTTTTTTAGAAGTACACCTCAGAACAGTAGGTGCATACAATGCAAGTGAATGGTGACCAAAACCAAGAAGCTCCAAAAAGCACAAAAGGCAGCATAAAGGTAATTCACATGGCGCCAGTGGTTTAATCCATGTCTTCTGAAGTGATCCAATCAGTTTTGGGTTAGAACAGACCAAAATATAACAAATTTTTCACTATAAATCTTGACATCAGCAGTCTCCTTGACGATCATGAGCTTGAAATCATGGTCCTATCTAGAGATTGCAATGGCAAGATGTACAGTACAGTGACAAAGGAGTTACACTTTGGTCTGTTCTCACCAAAAAACACATTGATTGCTTCAGAAGACATGGATTAAACCAGTGGAATCGTATGGATTACTTTAATGCTGCCTTTATGTTCTTTTTGAAGCTTCAAAGTTTTGGTCACCATTGTAAGTACTCCTTTAAATTTAATCAGCATTTAAGAATACACTAAAATACATTGTAGACGGCTTTAGAGCTAATAGACGGACTAAAAGCCACACATATTTGTTTTATGGTGTCTTTAACAGGGGGAGGGACAGATAAAGGAAGGATAATTTTTAAATAAAAAAAACATGTGTTAGCTCTTGACAGTGTGTTAGCTTCAAAGAATATCAAAGTAGGGCAATGGAAGAAAAAAAACAGCATAGCTGATGAGAGAACTAAAGTGTGCTCTCACGTGCACGCTCTTTCATTCTATCTTTATCTCAAACACACACATACACACACACACACACACACACACACTATCTTCATTGACGTAAGCTCTCTACAGCTGCTGGCCTTCTCAGGTGAAAGCAACACTCTGTTTTTCCATTTCCATAGTCCACACTAACCGATATCCTCCTGATGGACTTGTACTCTAAAAAGGTGAGATGTTCAGCCAGTTCAATTGGTTCCAGATGATCAAACAGCAGCGACGCTTTCCCCTTCTTTACCTGTTTCTTTCGCTGAGTCAGTTTACGCATCCAGTCATACGAAGGACTGTGGAGACAAACGTGTGGTGAATCACTGTCAAATTGTTTTTACAATTTTTTTCCTAGAATGCCTTTAATAAATTCATTTTACAAAAGCATTTGGCAAATGCTTTTATCAAAAACAACTTAAAGTGCATTCAAGGTATATTTTTGTCACCATACTTGAATCCACATCTGTTGCAAGCCCCATGCTCTGCCAGTTGAGTTACAGGAACATCTATAATGTCCTTTACCAAGTAAAGATAAATTAATTTAAGTATTATTCTATTCTATTCTCTGAATATTGCATTGCATTTATTTTTCCCCTTTTCTCTCCAATTCGGAATGCCCAATTCACAATGCTCTCTAAGTCCTCATGGTGGTGTAGTGACAATCCGGGTGGCGAAGGACGAATCTCATTTGCCTCCGCATCTGAGACGTCAGTCCACGCATTTTATCACTTGGCTTGTTGAGCTTGTTACCGCAGAGACCTAACGCGCGTGGAGGCTTCACGCTATTCTCCAAGGCATCTACGCACAACTCACCACGCGCCCCACTGAGAGCGAGAACCACATTATAGCGACCACAAGGAGGACAACCCAATGTGACTCTACCCACCCTAGCAACCGGGCCAATTTGGTTGCTTAGGAGACCTGGCTGGAGTCACTCAGCACGCCCTGGATCACGAAATCTAGGTGTTGTAGTCAGCCTCTTTACTTGCTGAGATACCCAGACCCCTACTGCACTGTATTTCGAACGGATTCTTGATATGTTTACGTATATATATATAAAACAATAAAACTGTCTGAGAAGCCTTAGCTTTTGCTTGCAGATAGTCACAGTGTGGCCTACAAATACAAATTTTATTTAGGGTCATTACCTTAATTTGTTAGGACACCTGCTATATTCACATAACAAGCACATGCTAATCATGAGATAATCTCATGAATTACAATGTGTGAAATTTAAAGTGCTTTTCAGTATTAATTAGTGACAACAGGTGCCTAATGCTTTATGCAATCATTTCCACACAATCTCAGTAAGTGATTAGATCACACGCTCATTAGCACCAAGTTATAATTACATGAAAGGGCATATCTGAATATCAACGCATTTTCATCTCAATCAAAATGTTACTCATGATTAAAGTCAAATAGGTCAATAGTAATGACACAGACAGTGATCGACATGCCGTGAGCAGATACACAGACATGCTAAGCTGTGTATTTGTGTGTTGTTATGACACTTACATCGTAGAAATATCAAGTAGTTTAATGTGCTCGTCGCCGCCAAGCTGAGCGGCTGCTTCTCTGAATTCTTCTGTAAGACGGATTAAGCCCAGATCCAGATCAAACTCTGCAGGGAATTTAACAATCCAGTACCTATTCACACACACAGATTAATAAAGGTTTAACAACTGTCATGAACTTGTGGCCGAATACATATTTACACCGAACCCTTCCCTCTTTTTCAGAGAAATTTTCTAGAATTGATTTTGATGTAATTTCAAACATGTATTTAGATTTTAACAAAATAACATGAAACTGTAGTAAGTGCAGATTGCTTGTGCTTTGATTTTTTAATGCTGCATAGAGACAAGTAACATATTGAATCTGCAGTCGTGAGAACATTTGCAAACACCTTATCAATCCTTATTTACTTGTGAAGAACTGTGACCTTGAAGCACAGTTGGTCTAGACCACAAACGGAAAACATGGATACAGATCACAACTATACAAACATTTGTTTTGTTTGTTTGTGCTTATCTACATTTACAAAAAAGTACTGCACAATGGTACATTAATGGAAAAAGATGGGGATTAGATTAATCACTTATTAATAAATAATTACCATATTTGTATAATTTACCATCGTTTTTGTATGGTTCTCCATGATACTTTAAAGAATAAATAATGGTGCATGTCGAAAAATGTTGGTGTTATGATGAAACATATCTAAAAAATCATTATAATAACGTGGTACTTTAAGTGTATTTCTATCGAACTTGTTCATTTGTCCAGTGTGAATGCTCAGCTCCTAGAATCATTTGTACAAATTCTATAAACTCTAAGTCCTGTCATCTTCAGCTCAGTTTTTTTTAGTTGATTTCATCTGGACCCTCTGAAAAACAACAACTCCAGCCTGACTGGATATATCAAGTAAACATCAAGGTTACGTTTTGAAATCAAGCAAGGTTACTTCCTCCCCCAGCACCCTTCAACAGGATGCAGGTCTTCAAACACTGACCTCCTTCATTTTGTGATGTTTTTTGTTTTGTTTCGGTGACTCTCACAAAGTCCCCGGAGAAAGGAACAAATGAGGCATATTTATGTCAGATGCATGCTGTTTGTCTTTCTATCATTAATTATGTAGATGTTTTTGACTGCCGGCCTCACTCAGGGCACTGAGACACAAAAACACATTCTTTTTCGTGTTTTTCCTTTTTTAGGGACACAAACATCAACCAGAATGTGTTCCAAGCATGAGTCAGAGTGACATCATGCAATCAGGAGGTAATAACCCATGGGTGTTTGCATGTGTGTACCCATGCATATGCATGAGACCAATGAGAGTAGGGGTCAAGAGGTCACCAGGCATATGATTTTGAAACAGCATCTCAAAATTTGCACTGATAATTTCATCTGAAAATGGCTCTTTTCCAAAACTTAGTGAACTGCCTACAGAGGCAATACTTTAAGGCATCATAGGCACACTTTCTATAGCAAAGACTGTTCAAAGAAGTAGGTAACTTAAGATAGTCCACCCAGAAATTAAAATTCTCTCAGCATTTACACACTTTCATGCCCTCCTTTCTTTCTTCAGCAAAACACAAATGGAGTTTTTTAGAAGAATATCTCAGCTCTGTTGGTCCATACAATGCAAGTGAATGGTGACCAGAACTCAGAAGGTAAATAAATGACATGAAGGAGGCATAAACATAATCCATTTGACTCCAGTTGTTAAATACATATCTTCTGAAGCAATATGATAGGGGTGAGAAACAGATCAAGATTTACAGTAAGACCTTTTTTACTATCAATCTCAACCTTTGACCAGCCCCAACCAGAATGGGGAAGTGAAAATATAGATTTATATTTAAATAAGGACTTAAATATTGATCTGTTTCTCGCCCACACCAGTCACTTCAGAAGAGATGGATTTAACCACTGAAGTCTTATGGATTACTTTTATACTGCCTTTTGTGGCTTTTGAAGTTCTGGTCACCATTCACTTGCATTGTGAGGACCAAAAGAGCAGAAATATTATTTTAAAAATCTTAATTTGTGCTTTTCAGAAGACAGAAAGTCATAAACATCTTGGAAGGCATAAGAGTGAGTAAATGATGAAAGAAGATTCATTTTTGGGTGAACTATCCTATAGCTATTTTGGGTGAAGTATACGCTCGCGGTCAAAAGAGTATATTTTAAAAGGCAACGTGGCGGACCTGGAGTGATCCGAAACAAAGTATATTTTACACATATATAAAGCCAAAATAAATCCAAGATGGTGGACAAGGCAAGAGATATGTTGATATAAAACTAAGATTACTTTCAATACCGAAAAGTATTGATACAAATAAAACATATATTTATATATATATTTATTTTTTACACAATATTTGTGTAATTAAAGTTTATAAGAGCATAGCACTTTTAGTTAGTAAAACACTCATTTCAAATTGAGCCTGAAAATTACATGACAGTAGTGGCAAAATTATATAACGTGGCTCCTTTAATGTATTGCAGCAGTAAATGTAGGTATACTGTAGGTATAAATTTAGTTATAGATCAAATTCCATTGGAATCAGTTGTGAGTCAAGGCTCATGTGCAGAGCACAATTTGTGCGTTTCTGAGTTGCTTTCTAAGTAGAGCATTCTAAATCAATCATTTATGAGGTTCTATGATGATTTGGATGCTTACTTAAAAGGCAGCTGCCTATGCACTAAGTTTTGAAACAGAGCTAATGTGTATGTGCTAATTTATGTTCAGAAACATATCCTGATTTGGAAGAAAAATTGGTTTTGGTATAGTGATAAATATAAAAACTGGCCCACATAGAATGATTCAATAGAAATTAATAGAAAAAAGGGAAATGTGGCCTAAGGAGCGGTACTCTGAATAAAGGATGGAAGAAAAAGTGAATCATTCTTTGCCCATCCGCTCAGATACAAAATGTCCACTGTGGACAAGCATCCATCAGAAGATACGATGTCTGTCCTTGTAACATCATCTCTCCTCACTCTGAGTGCAGGTGACAGTCACGCAGCCCCCAAAGAAAAAGAGGAAGAACAGAAGGAGAAACAAAAAAAGAAATGCCAAATAATAGCCTCCTCACGACATGTTCTGCCACTGGTTGTTGCCTAGCAATGCTAAATAAAAACCTTAATTCATTCAGAGGAGGAAACTCTTAGGGAATAAATGGGTTGTTTATCTCATCAAATGGAAGCTGTTTTTATTTACCTCATTAAATAACAGATCCTCAGTCGTGTCTGCTGGCAGTCATCTCCTTGACAGTCACGATACGTGATTGAGAGTCAAGAAGCGTAAAACTTGCTAGAGTATAGACGTATATACACATATGTACTGTATATACAGCCAGTACAGTGGCTCTGGTCTGAATCTGTTCAGAGATATCAACTGAGACATCACACACATGCCCACTCACCCACACACACAGGCAAAACAAACATACACACTCATACTGAGCTGACACAGGATATATAATCAGAAGTTTCTCAGCGAGCTCGGTGGACGACACATACCAGCGGTGCATCAGCAGAAGGGTTCGAGGAAGCTGATTTTCATGCAGCTCTCCTTCATCATCTACAGACAGACAGAGAGACAGAATGACAGAAAGAATGACATTAAAAGAAAGGAAAAAGAAAGAGAAGATCCATATTATAATTGATCCATATTATTGATTGTATATCTATCTATCTATCTATCTATCTATCTATCTATCTATCTATCTATCTATCTATCTATCTATCTATCTATCTATCTAATAACAATAATATAATATATTAATATTTGTATTGCTTAATAAGGGCTGCAATTAATCATATGAGCATGATCAGTGTTGGCAGTTAAAGGGATAATTCACCCAAAAATGAAAATTCTCTCATCATTTACTCACCCTCATGCTATCCCAGATGTATGACTTTCTTTCTTCTACAGAACGCAAACAAAGATTTTTAGAAGAATATCTCAACACTGTTGGTCCACATAATGCAAGTGAATGGTGATCAGACTTTTGTAGCTCCAAAAATTACATAATGGAAACATAAAAGTAATCCATACAACTCAAGTGGTTAAATCTTTGATATAATATGTGTGGGTGAGGAACAGATCAAAATTTTCTATCTGAAAACTGAATTACTCTAAATCTCCACTTTCACTTTTACATCCGAAAGGCACATATGGTGCATGTTTAATTTCACTTTCACATCTGAAGATATGGATTTGAACACTGGAGTCATATGGATTACTTTTATACTGCCATTATATGATTTTTGGAGATACAAAGGTTTAATCATAATTCACTTGCATTGTAAGGGCCTACAGAGCTGAAATATTCTTCAAAAAATCTTCGTTTGTGTTCTGCAGAAGAAAGTCATACACATGGCATACACATGGCATGAGGGTGAGTAAATGATGAGGTCAGTTATAAATACATGTCATGTTCTCTGCTTTTTCAATTTGCTGAAGTTATGCTCTTAATACCTGTTCTCCTGATTTTAATGCTATTTTATTATTTTTATTTTATTTTTATATAACCTTTTTTTTTATGTATCTTGTATTTTCTTTAAAATGTATATGTAAAGCACTTTGAATTGCCATTGTGTAAGAAAAGTGCTATATAAATAAACTTGCCTTGCCTAATAAATGACAAAGATCAAAATCAGTCATAAGTTAGTCTGGTTGATACCTTGGTACAACTGTGATTAATGATATTAATGATCACCAATGAGGATCCATAAAGGGATCAACAGCAGTATGACTGTCTTCTGTTGAGTTGCAGAATTGTAAGAACTGACATGCTCAGTCACCATTCACTTTCATTGTGTGGAAAAAGAAGCAATGAAAGTGAATAGTGACTAAGGCTAACAGTCTGCCTAACATCTCCTTTTGTGGTCCACGGAAGTGGAAATACCGTCAAATAGGGTTGTCAAACTTTACCTTTAATAGAAAGTAGTCAATTGCAATGAATGAGAATTATAAATAATTAAATATTTGGTTTCTTGCTCAGCAATCATTGTTTTATCATATACAACAGTAATATTATGTTGATGCACAGTATCATTACACCCCTTTCCTGGTCACTCACCAAATGCATGAATGCAGACGTCCAGCAGTTGCTCCAGGGAAGCAGCTTTCCCCAGCGTAAATGACCCCATAACCTCCCGTCCCACCTGACCTCACTGGGACATCCAGTTCTCTGCCATCAGGCAGACCACCCTCTCTTCGTCTGTCTTCCACCTCTTCTCACCTTTAAACGTGCTCAATGTCCTCAGCACGAGAATGGCTGACTCTGTTTCTCACTGCACTAATAAACAAACACACACACACACAAACGAATCATGATTCATATTTATTGGCCGAGTAAGTTACACTTAGTGTACAAGTAATTGTGTACATTTGTAATAGTGTGATAGGTGAAGAGTGCAATTGTAATGGGCAGAATAAATAGAATAGATGGAATCTAGTGGTAATAACTTAAGTCGTATACTTAAGATTAAGTGCCTAATAATCCTCGGTACATTGAATGAAAAACAAATTCAAACAAACATAATGTTAAAAGCCATTCAAATGCTTACGTCAAGGATCTGAGGTTTTATAATGAACAAACTCATACTTTCGAGCTTGCATCTTATTGAATGGTGTGATTAAACTGATCTTCATCTTTGAATCTATCACCTTCCATCCCTCATCGCACTCTCTAAATGACTGCAGCACACAGGCCTTTGTGTAGGATGAATTGTTGGGCTGTTTGATTTTTCTCAGTATTCCCTATGGCAGCTATCAATATTTCATCTCTCTCACCAGAGCTCACTTTGCTTGATGCCACATCGCAGATCAAGATTCCATGCAGATGGCATGACATCATTCTGGCCCACTGAGCTGGACATGCACTACCTGACTGAAGCTTACATAACTCATCAACAGTTATGAAGGGTGTGTATGCACATTTAATAGATAACTAGCCTTCATGACCGCCTGTAAAACCCCCTAGTTTTAGTTGCTGCTTTGTTGTATTTTTGTCTTGTTGTGATGTTATGCTGTGTACATCACTTTGCCAGATGATATGTGTTTTTTTCCCTGTATGTTTTTTTTATCAAAGAAGTCAAAGTGGGCAGGGTAAGTTCCTGCTCACAAATAGCTAACAGATTAATTTTAGATTAAGGTTTATTTATTTGTTCCACTGTAGAACAGTGTAGTGAAGAAATGAAGAAGTGAGCTTAATGAAAATGATCAAATGTAACTAATCATATACATGTAATAATGATTGATATCCCCAAGTGATGTAGTGAATTATTGACTGCCATTTGTCGAGAGCAAGAAACCCTCTGAGGAGAATTTATAGTAAAAAAAAAGGGCATAAATATTGATCTGTATCTCACCCACACCTATAACACTTCTGAAGATATGGATTAAACTACCAGAGTCGTCTAAATTTATTTTAGATTGCCCTTATGTGGATTTTAGATCTTCAAAATTTTGGCACCCATTCACAAAAAGAGCTGAGAAATTCTTCTAAAAATCTTCACTTATTTTCAGCAGATGAAAGAAAGTCATGCATATCTGGGATGGCATGAGGGTGAAAAAATGATGAGAGAATTAAAATTTTGGGGTGAACTATTCCTTTAACCTTCAAAATTCAAACATTGGACATCAACACAAGCCATAACACCAGAGACATGCCTGTGCAGTTATGTTTGTTTTTCACAGAGGTTAACAAGCTGCTGGTGACAGGGTCAGATTATTCTTATGGGGCGTCCGGCCTGGATTCTGATCTTCAATATTAAACAGACCCTGTGTCACACGTGAAAATGACACCTGAAACTGAGGGGATGAAAAGGAAAAGCATCTGAATTCATATAATGGAATTTACATGAGCAATCTTGATAAGTGGGTTACTGATATGGGGTTTGCATTGGCCAATATGCTATAATGATGAAAAGTGTAGCTGGGTACAAATACAATATCACCTTCCAAAACGGTCAGAAATCTAGGGTAACCACCAACAACACGATAAATTTCACAGACCACATCTCAAAGACTGCAAGATCATCTAGATTTACACTTTAAAATATCAGGAAGATAAGACCCTTCCTCTCTGTACATGCCACACAACTGCTCGTTCAGTCACTTGTCATAACTAAACTGGACTACTGTAACGCTCTCATTGCAGGCCTTCCTGCATGTGCTATTAGACCTCTGCAAATGATCCAGAATGCAGCAGCATGTCTGGTCTTTAATGAACCAAAGAGAGCACATGTTACACCACTCTTTGTCTCTCTCCACTGGCTGCCGGTTGATGCACATACTAAATTCAAGGCCCTGATGCTGGCATACAAAACAGTCACTGGGTCTGCTCCAGCATACCTAAAATCATTTCTGCAGAACTACACGCCCACCAGAAGCCTGTGGTCGGCTAAGGAACGTCGCCTTGTCGTACCATCACAAAGAGGCACCAAAACATTTTCCTGGAATTTCAGTTTCATCATACCACGTTGGTGGAATGACCTTCCCAACTCAATCCGTGAAGCTGACTCACTCTCCATCTTCAAAAAATTACTTAAAACACATCTTTTCCATGAGCACTTTACCAGTCACTAAAAAAATAGAAATATATACATATTTGCAATTTAATCTGTTTTGTATACTATTCTGATGCTAGTGAAACTTTGTAGTATGAAACTTTTTCGTACCACTGTCTCCTTAAGATGATTAATTTATGTTTTCCTCTTTTGTAAGTCACTTTGGATAAAAGCGTCTGCCAAATGAATAAATATAAATGTAAATGTTATGTAATGAAAAGGTGTTTCAACATATCCACATAAAAATTATATTAAAATACACTTGCACTGACAGGAGCCTCCTGACTGGAGACATGAATTTACCAGTTCTGTGGTTATACATATTTCTGTTGAATTTTCACCATCCTCATCTGTGTGTTTGAGTGCAGACGGCTGTAACCGTTACAAAAAATCTTTTGTACGTTACAAATTTTTTTTGTATATTAATATTCTAAACAGTAAATTATAGAGATTGGAGTGCCAGTTTTTTTTCTTACTATTTATTTTATTTTTTTGCTCCCCAATTTGGAATGCCCAATTCCCACTACTTATTAGGTCCTTGTGGTGGCACTGTTACTCACTTCAAATCGGGTGATGGAGTTGCCTCCGCTTCTGAGACTGTCAATCCGCACATTTTATCACATGGCTCGTGTGCATGACACCGTGGAGACTCACAGCATGTGGAGGCTCATGCTACCCTCCACGTACCATGCACCCCATTGAGAGCGAGAACCACTAATTGTGACCACAAGGAGGTTACCCCATGTGACTCTGCCCTCCCTAGCATCTGGGCCAATTTGGCTGCTAAGGAGTCACTTAGCACACCCTGGATTAAATTTTGTGACTCCTGGGGTTGTTGTCTGTGTCAATACTCTCTGAGCTACCTTTTTTTTTCTTACTTTTAATTTTATGATTGTATTAATTGTCATTGTTTAATATTGTGTTGGTATTTGTTGTGTATCATTGCGGCTTTAGAGTCCAAGACAAATTTCCTTGCAAAAGGACAATACTATTCACCTCATCCGCACCGGCACGAACAGAACAGATACAGCAGTTACACAACCATCAAATGAAGCCAAAGTATGAGATATTTATCACAGTTTATAAAAAAACTGATAAAATTGTTCTCAGTGAAAAAGAGAATTATCTACAAAGCAAACATTCTACTAATAAGCTAATATGGTCAATTCAATATTTACTATTATAAAACCGTTAGTTCCAGTACTCTAATTTGATTGGACAAGTGGGTTTCATATTACATCAACAGGGCTTTCATGTGTCATATTCTTTAATTAAACATACACACCGTTGGATTTAGTTTCATCTCCTAAATTTCAGTTCATTTTAATGGATGCACATGACAGCTCAAGACATCACACTGCCAAACATAAACAGAGTCACTATTTTTAATGATTAGACTTCTTCCCTTCTGAGTTCTTTGTGACATTTCTACGTAATGCCCTTATATAGACTTTGACCTCTTTAGGTTTGTGGTTATTACAGGGAACTGCTAAATTATTCTAGTAACAAATTTAGTTTTTTTCAGGTCTGTCTGTGTTGTGGTCACAACAGCTAGGTTTTTTTAATAGTGCAAAATATAATACAATAAACAGATGTCTATAAACAAAGTTCACCTCCAAATTGCCACTTCATATTTTCATGAAGCCCACTAAGCTGAAAAAGCCCATAGCAAAAGATAGAGCGAGAGGATTACTCATTGAGAAAAAGCGAGGACTCAGAACTTGAATGTGATGAGTATGGTGATCTCAACAGCATACAGGGAGATCTCGGACTGAAGATGCTTCCATTTGTCTCATAAAAATCAATGAGCCAAAATGAACCTAAGACATGTACAGTATTTCCCTTATTCACTTACCATATATTCTTCACATTCAGATCAGAAAGAGGCAGTGGTGTAATTCTGAAGAATAACTCCCCAGTTGCAGTGGTTTATGAGGAATGGAGAATTCTTCTGTGTAGGAGCACAGACTGTGATCAGCTGACTGACACATATCACTGTCCTCCACACCTGTTTGTAAACACCAACGCACATCAGACAGCCATATGACAGAATATCACAGCCAATCAGAGTGACAGAAGGGCTCAGAACATGAACGGGGGACAGAGTGAGACAAATACTGATGGCAGAGAAGAATGAGAAAGAGTTAATGAGAGACAGAGAGAGTGAGGATGAGATTATTTCACACTTTCTGTCGACATGTGCGTGCTGTGTATAGGACCGAGCATTAAGCTGGGAGACACAAACTGACATATAAAATGAAAGAAGTGAAAAAGAGTGGTAGTACTTTCCATGAACTGGGTAAAAAAATAGGGCCTGAAACTTTAAAAAAAAAAATTAAGTATTTATATCTTTTTAAACACAGGGTCAGTGAACTTGTCATGTTCACTGTTGTCTTTTGTTTTTGTGCTTTTGTGTTGAAGTTTGGTTAGTTCCTGTTTCCTGTTTGGTTTTTGTAGTCCTTTGTAGTTTCATTTTATGATTGGTTTTCCCCTGATTAGTTCTCTTTCCCTGATTGTTTCCCCAGGTGTTCCTTATTCCATTGTCTGTTCCATTTGTGTATTTAAGCCCTTTAGTTTCCTTGTTTCCCTTGTTAGTTCTTGCATGTTTTGGATGCTCTGTGCCAGGTCTCCCTTGTTTTGCTTTCTTCTGAGTTTTCCTTTATGTTTTTTGAATAAACTGCTGCATATAGATCCCCATTCTCCGCCTGCTTCGTCACAGAACTATGGAAGCCAAATACTGCATTTATTTACTATATTTAATTGACTTTTGTGACTTGATTTCCCACATTAATAGTCACAATTGTGAGAAATAAAGTCGTAATTGTGAGTTTATATCTCTATAAGAAATTAGTTATTATAAGAAATTATGTTGCAGTTTCACAAACTGGTATCCATATGTTCTACAACACATTTTTTGTTTTAATTTGTAATTTTTTTCTGTTTTATTTTCTATTCATTATCTATGAAGGTTGCAATTTTTGCAACCCTGTAATTGGGACATGTCTAATTATGTTTAATACTAGCTAGCTACTTTTCATGCTAGGTTAATTTGATGTCCTTTTAAATTCCATGCCTTTACAAGAACAGCTTTTTTTTTATTATTTATTTACAGTTTTGATCAGACAATCAATTCACTAATGAATCATTCATTTAATCATTGTGAACTATTTTGACCTAATAATTGACTCGAGAACAATTTGCTCACACATCAGACATCCCTTTGGCTTGCAAGCAAGTTTGACTATACAAGATAAATATCTAGGCAATGAGATATTTTAAGGGTAGAGGAAAACTAGAAAAACGTATATTGATCAATTACATTTTCATGAATCTTAAGGTCCAGGTTTTCCGTGCCGCTAATGCTTAAAAAAAGATAATGGGACACTATGTTGTAATGTAGACATGGAATATATCAGAATGAGAAAAACAAAATGCTACAGAGCACTATGACTATGCAATACAAACAAAAGAACTTTGAGCAAGAAAAAGTAATAATCTGATGTTAAGGGAGACAAGAGAAAAAGGAGGACAGACTGCCTCAGTAAAGAACAGATGCAGCAGATGTATCTGTCTCTGGCAGCAAAAGACAAACATCTGCCCTCTACATCTGTGTGTGTATGTCTGAGAGATAATGTCATTGGGATCTCAGTGAACTGGTCTGCAGCTGTTCAGACCTACACTGACCCTCAGAGGTCACAGAATGCTGTAATGCAGACAATTTCATCTCTCTGCAGGTATATGTGATCTCAATTCTGTTAAAATTTCATGCCCTTTGATTGTGGGTAAAATCCCAGATATAGAGGTCACAAATATTGAATACTTCTCCTCAGTCCACAAGAAAAGCAATGGACCAAAACAGAGCTCCACCACAAGTCACAGCAGTTGCAGGGCGTTATGAGGCCGTGGCCTATTTTCTTTAGGTCAGTAGTCCCCATTGCTAGACAAGACAATACATACAAGCATCAATGCACACACGCACACATCTTGGTCAAATTAACCATTCACACAAAGCCAGAGACCTGCAATCAGTAACTGAGTTACTTCTCTGCTACCTCATTATCAGACCGTCATCTAAAGCTTCAGCCCGAAGAGACAACAGCCGATTACCTCTGGCAGTCATTCTGTAAAGCCTGATTTACCATAGATGAGTCTAGCAAACCCAAAACACAACACCACCAGCGGTTCCAAATCAAATCAGTGGGTCTCAACCTGAGAGTCTGGTGGTTTGCTTGTGCACCTTTGAGATTTATATCATACAGCCAAACATGAAACATCATTCAGTTAGTAGATTAAAGAACCCATTAAATCACTTGATGAGAGCAGTTTTCTTTACTGTGTTGACATATTTGAAAAAGGAAGCTCTGGCAGGACATATTGAAGGGCATTAGAAGTCACATCATTGATTTAATACTTTCCATGAACTATGATTCACAACTTGCTAGGTTGCAGGTGATACATTTTGATATAAAGGGTTCAAAAAGTCTGTGGGAAGAGTAGAAAATGCTCTGGAAAACTTTATGGACTACTGCTAACATTTTGCTGCACACTCCAATGGGACCAAACAGGAACAAGAGCCTGTGTGAATTGGCTAAGTAGAAAAAGTTTAACCAAAATAACTATCCAGAGGAACAAAAAGATGTGTATAATTCATAAAGCAGAGGCTGTCACTTGTTCCTCACACTGAGCTGAAACTTCCCTGACCTTCCCCAACTGCATGTATTTTTAACAAGCCATGTTGATGCTAACCTACTTAAAAGTTACTGCAACATAAGTGGGCTTTTTTTTTTTTTTTTTGTCATTTGGTCATTTATTTAAGACCTGAGACAAAGATAACTAGAGTGATTTGACCCATTGAAGAACTGGAAAAGATCAGCAAATCATGACACATTTGAAAAATGCTCAAATTACGACATGGTCTTAAGGCTGGAATGCATTTAGTTTGAAAGCAATTGCTTTCCCTCACGACTAGAAATCTGCCCCAAATATGAATAAATAGGAGGGATTTGTTACTGATTTTATGGCATTTGGCTGTTGCAAGATGTGACAGATGGGAAGCAGTTTTTAAACACAGAATTTGAAATGTCATTTAAAGGAACAGTTCACCCCAAAATGAAAATCTGTCAGCAATTACTCAATGAAAATATTGTCCTTTGCAGAATCTCTCAAATTCAAATTTAGAACTTGAAAAAGCGTCACACTAAGTTTGACGTCATTGAAATCGAACACCATTGGTTCTAGCATGTCTCATAAGCCATAACAACAAGCCAAGTTTGAATATGCAGAAGTACGAATGAGATTTGAGACTTATGCCGGAGAGCAAACATTTTATTAAATATCTAACTAACAAAGTATCTAACTAAGTATCTAATATCTAACAAAACGTTTGGTCTTTTCCTCACAAAAAGCAATAATGTGTCTTCAGAAGGCTTGAAATATAGTACATAGGTTGTGTATGGACAACTGTTATGGTTGTTTTATGGTGCTTTCATTAAGAGTTCATATCTCTTTTTGTGTTCCAAGGAAGCAAGCACTTTTGGAATGACAGAAGGGTGAATAAATGATGAAAAAATGTTCATTTTTTGGTGAACTATTCCTTTAAAACTATGCAACATAATCAAAAACTGTTTACAACCAAACCATGATTTATGCAGTGAGAGAGAGAGAGAGAGAGAGAGAGAAGGGAACAGAATGGTTAGTGTATTAATGAGAGAGAGAGTATCGTAGAAATTCAGAGATGTATCAAGCTTTGGCTGCTCTCTCACTCTACAATGTGAAATTCTGTGAGAGGACATGAGAACACCATGTGGCACTAGCGAATGTGAGAAATATTCATTCTTGTTCTTGTTCTCTCTCCCACTGTTCACTGATGCAGATGACGGGATTGTTTGTCTAAATGGCGAGTGGACTTCCTTCAATTCTGGCCTTTTCCTGTCTATGGAGCAGGCGTCCCTGTGCCAGGCTAAAAATACTTCCAAACACACAGTAAACTGAAGCGCAACACACAGGAATCACGTCACAATACACTGTGTGTGTGGGGTCCTTTTGTGTGTGTGAAGGGGGGTGTGAGAGAAAGAAAAAGATCATGAGAGAGAGACAATAGTCATAAGTGTTATCTTTGTATCATTACTGTCCAGTGTTGCCAGATTCCGCAAGGAAAAACAACCAATCTTGTCTGGCAAAACAAGCCCAAAATAATCGACTTGACTTACTGAAGATATCCTAAGAAAGGGGCCTGTTTTCCTTCTTGTGGGGGGTAGGGGGATATTTATGGATTATGGAGACTGAATATAATTTCTTTGATTAACTGTTGCATAAACTTGCATAACGCATAGGTTGAATGAATAGTTCTCCCAAAAATGTAACACAAGGAACATTTTTAAATAATTTTGACAATGCTATGTTTTCAATGCAAAAAAAAAAAAAAAAAAGAAAAGTGAATGGTGATGCTATTATTCTCTAAGAGTCTGCCTAATGTGAGATTTTGGGAAAGAGAGGAGAAGCAAACTATTTAATAATGACGTTATGCAGAGCGCGGGGTTTGAGCAGGATGAGGAAAGATTTCACAGCTGCAATTAGTGGTTGGTTACACTTTATTTTGCAAAAGGAGTTAAGCATTAGCAAGCCTCAAAACGCAACTGATTTCTGGAAAAACAACAAAACAACTAATCCAATATAAATGACTAATTCATTTTCTAAAAATGAAATCAAATTACTTTACTGACTATTTAATCAAAAAATTCATCATTACTATTAAGTTACTTTCTAAAACTTAATTCTGTTTTTCTGATCAAAGAATTTAAAATAAAGTTTATATTACCTTCTTTTTCATTGTCACACTCAACAGGCACTTCATGTTTCTCCCTTGCAATGACTCGTGAGTGACTCTTTCACAGAAATGCAATTTAATTCTAAATAAATTCATAAATTATTATTTTAGAAAAATGTGCAACCTAAGTAATAGACTTAGTATTTAATAGATAGCTTGATTGAAAGAAAGTAACTGTAATCTTATGCATAATGTAATGCGCTACAGTACTTTTTATAAAAAAAAGTTTTGTAAAAAAAGCAATTTGATTACATTAATTAATTACTTTGTAATCAGATTACACCCAACACCGGTCACGTTCATAAAGTGGACAAGGAAATTACAATCTTGATTTCTTTCTCGCACACTGTCATTGCCACTGCGAGTTAAAATAAAAGGCAGGTTGTTGTTTTTTCCAGTCAGTGACTTTTGAACAGGATTTCATCAACACACAGTGGATCTGTACTATGTGGTTTCCACCTTCCCCAAAATAATCAACCCCAAGTAACTATGCCTTCAATAAACAGCCTGACCTTGATCTGATCTCAAATGAGACTTACAAAACAATTGCAAATACATCAAACTCACCGGCTGAACAAAAGCGAAGGATGTTAAGTCCATGTTCAAACAATGGGCAACCCCAATTTTCAACTCTCTTTTGTTTCATTGCCAGTTACTCACACAAGTGGCAGACATACTTAATGACCACAGACCATGCAAAAATTCAGATCCTTTTTTCCAGGACCAAGCTTCCATTCTTAGAGAGGATGAGCCCCTCTGGTTTCCATGGAGAGGAGAATTTATACTGAGACAATAGAACTTGCCACCCAGCAGGCTGTCATCCAATTCCCGATATTTACGGGCAGGAATTACTCACAGTTTATAAATCACCCACTTCAGTCCCCTTTGCATCAATTTCCCCCCATGAATGCTAGCATTTTCCCATCTCGTGGCTTTTTTCGAGGCCTGTTTTAGTATATCTGAGTGAGGCAGAGCTCTTCGATCTGTCTGTGGTTTCTGTTCGCAAGAGTACAGAGGTGAAGACAGGTTTCAGAACGGAAGAGATTTGCACAAGTAATAGCTTGGTAATGCTCAACATGCAACAACTGAATTTAACTCAAGTTTCAGGAGAAAAGTCACATTTCGAAAACACTGCTCACTGCACACTAAAGAAAAAAATTAAGTCAGGAAATGGAAAACATCGTTTTCAACCAAAAACCTGTGGATGTGGCCTTAGGTCTTTGAAAATTGAATTTTAGTTGAAAAAAACATCAACAACGCTTGGTGTAAGAATAGTTCAATTTTCAACAGTAACAGCTATGACATGAAACATCAGTGTGCTACTGTCTATATCAATGCACAGCACCCATTCTGTAATAAGTTCTGTAATTTTTTATATGTCAGGCACTATATCTTCTAGCAGAAGGATGGAGTGCCATTTAATGCATTTTCTTATCATATTATGTTTCAAAGAAACTTTGTGCCCTCAATATATACATTAGTAAGCATTTTGACAGCAATTGGGAATGAAACACCATGCTATAATGTGAATGGTCATGCCTAAAGGGGTTGCAGACACAATGCACAGCAACGCTATAACAACATAATTTAGCTGCCTGTGACAAGCTATATTTTCTTTGTAATCCAAGGTATTTCAACTATTAACTATGGTACTACCATGGGTCATGTCCAAAAACATAGTATTACCTTGGTGCCCTGTCCAAATCACCATGATTGTAGATGGTACTTTCTATGTACTGTTTCATTAGTTATGCTTCAATAAATATTTAATGTGGTATTACATGGACAGTACCATGAATACATGAAACTTGACAAAGTAGGACATGGCTCCTCTGAAGGACCCTTAACCCGCTCTCTCTCTCTGTGAATTTGTGTGTGTTTGTGCATTGTGTGTGTGAGACACTAGCAGCTGTTTTTCTGTCCTCTTTCCTGTTCTATTAAAAGGGATGCAAACCATCTTGTTTCGTCTCCTTAAGTAAAAAAAAAAGAACCAGCTAAACACAAACAATGAGCACATTTCCTGCTCAGCCAACACTGTTTGTTTTACACTGTCAAACTGTTTGTTTCAAAAGGGTAGGTGAACTGCAGCACTGGGCTATTGTCACTAATGTCACTCTTATAAGTCCTGTAGTAAAACATTTGTATTCTGTCAGTAGGTGACAGATAACAGTTTAAAGGGTTAATTAACCAAAAAATAAAAAATAAAGTAAATTCTGTCATCATTATCTCACCCCAATGCATGTTTTTATTAATAGGCTACACATTATTATTTAAATAATGTGTATAGAGGTTTGGGTTTATGTCTGGGCTTTGTGCAGGACAGTAAACAATTTTATTTGTGGCAATCAATGACAGTGTCACAATGAAAATCAAGTCCGCTTTTGTCTACTGAAAATGTTTGTCTAAGGCGATTGATTGTATGCTTGATTTTATGCAACTGATCTGATAG